>NC_060120.1:620661060-620964091 GCF_021461395.2 Schistocerca americana
TTTTTACTATTCAAAATGGCTCTGTGCACAATGGGACTCAATATCTGAGGTCATCAGTCCCCTAGAACTTAGAACTAACCTAAGGACATCACACACGTCCATGCCCCAGGCAGGATTCGAACCTGCGACCGTAGCGGCCACGCGGTTCCAAACTGAAGCGCCTAGAACCGCACGGCCACACAGGCCGCCTTTTTACTATTGACGATCACTTCCTAGTACAAACTGTCATTTTCTGATCAGTAACATAACGCATTTACACTAATGTCCATTTAAATTGGTACACCACGAAGATGACGTGCTACAGACGCAAAATTTAACCTTCAAGAAGAAGATTCTGCGATATGCAAATGATTAGCTTTTCAGAGCATTCACACAAAGTTGGCGCCGGTGGCGACACCTACAACGTGCTCACATGAGGAAAGTTCCAGAATGAAATTATCACTCTGCAGCGGAGTGTGCGCTGATATGAAACTTCCTTGCAGATTAAAACTGTGTGAGCACTTGCCCGCGAAAGGCAAAGGTCCCGAGTTCGACTCGGTCCGGCACACAGTTTTAATCTGCCAGGAAGTTTCATATCAGCGCACACTCCGCTGCTGAGTGAAAATTTCATTCTGGAAACATGGAAACACCCCCCAGGCTGTGGCTAAGCCATGTCTCTGCAATATCCTTTCTTTCAGGAGTGCTAGTTCTGCTAATTTCTCAGAAGAGCTTCTGTTAAGTTTGGAAGGTAGGAGACCAAGTACTGGCAGAAGTAGAGCTGTGAGGACGGGGCGTCAGTCGTGCTTTGGTAGCTCAGATGTTTGAGCACTTGCCCGCGAAAGGCAAAGGTCCCGAGCTAGAGTCTCGGTCCGACACACAGTTTTAATCCGCCAGGAAGTTTCATGACGAAAGTTTCCAAAAGATTTCTCATACACAAACAGCAGTTGACCGGTGTTGCTTGGTGAAACGTTGTTGTGATGCCTCTTGTAAAGAGAAGAAATGCGTGCCATCACGTTTCCGACTTTGATAAAGGTCCCATTGTAGCCTATCGCGATTGCGGTTTATCGTATCGCAACATTGCTGCCCGCGTAATCCAATGACTGTTAGCAAATATGGAATCGCTGGGTTCAGGAGGGTAATACGGAACGCCGTGCTGGATCCCAACGGCCTCGTATCACTAGCAGTCGATATGAGAGGCATCTTATCCGCATGGCTGTAAAGGATCGTGCAGCCACGTCTCGATCCCTGAGTCAACAGATGGGGACGTTTGCAAGACAACAACCATCTGCCCGAACAGTTCGACGACGTTTGCAGCATCATGGACTATCAGCTCGGAGACCATGGCTGCGGTTATCCTTGACGCTGCATCACAGACAGGAGCGCCTGCGATGGTGTACTCAACGACGAACATGGGTGCACGAATGGCAAAACGTCATTTTTTCGGATGAATCCAGGTTCTGTTTACAGCATCATGATGGTCGCATCCGTGTTTGGCGACATCACGGTGAACGCACATTGGAAGCGTGTATTCGTCATCGCCATGTTGGCGTATCACCCGGCGTGATGGTATGGGGTGCCATTGGTTACACGTCTCGGTCACCTCTTGTTCGCATTGACAGTACTTTGAACAGTGGACGTTATATTTCAGATGTGTTACGACCCGTGGCTCTACCCTTCATTTGATCCTTGCGAAACCCTACATTTCAGCAGGTTAATGCACGATCGCATGTTGCAGGTCCTGGTTCAAATGGCTCTGAGCACTATGGGACTTAACTGCTGTGGTCATCAGTCCCCTAGAACTTAGAGCTACTTAAACCTAGCTAACCTAAGGACATCACACACATCCATGCCCGAGGCAGGATTCGAACCTGCAGGTCCTGTACGGGCCTTTCTGGGTACAGAAAATATTCGACTGCTGCCCTGGCCAGCACATTCTCCAGATCTCTCACCAATTGAAAACCTCTGGTCAATGGTGGCCGAGCAACTGGCTCGTCACAACACGCCAGTCACTACTCATGATGAACTGTGGTATCGTGTTGAAGTTGCATGGGCAGCTATACCTGTACACGCCATCCAAGCTCTGTTTGACTGAATGCCCAGGCGTATCGAGGCCGTTATTACGGCCGGCCGGTGTGGCCGTGCGGTTAAAGGCGCTTCAGTCTGGAACCGCGTGGCCGCTACGGTCGCAGGTTCGAATCCTGCCTCGGGCATGGATGTGTGTGATGTCCTTAGGTTAGTTAGGTTTAAGTAGTTCTAAGTTCTAGGGGACTGATGACCACAGCAGTTAAGTCCCATAGTGCTCAGAGCCATTTGAACCATTTTTTGAACCGTTATTACGGCCAGAGGTGGTTGTTGTGGATATTAATTTCTAAGGATCTATGCACCCAAATTGCGTGAAAATGTAATCACATGTCAGCTCTAGCATAATATATTTGTCCAAGGAATACCCGTGTATCATCTGCATTTCGTCTTGGTGTAGCAATTTTAATGGCCAGTAGTGTACATAAAATACATTTACCATCATGGTTTGTGAAAAGAATTTTGCCTGACATTAAAAGCAAGGAAATGGAAAGTGTACATTTTCAGATCATCAAAAAGTTTTTATTATAAATCGTCTTTCGCTGTGCCTTTATCACTCGTGGCATGACGTCATTATGGTCAAGAATATACAGCTCGTTATACACAGACCTGTCAAAAGTAAAACCATGTACAGATAAAAAGCACCTTGCTCAAATGGGCATGTTCACGCAAGTAGAACTCACTGAGACTTGTTAGTTCTTACATTGCACTATATATAATGTAAATTTGTAAAGTTGTTTACGTTTACGTGGGATGTTGTACACATCGTGGATACAGCTCACTCGAAGTATACGGTGCAACTGGATAGCAGCGGCAAAGATAAGACTTGCACATAGTTGTAAGCACTATATGCTCTTACGTAGATATCTTAAAACCAAAACGTAAATTACTTTCTTTTTACAAATTTTCTGTGAATAGTAATTTAACATTCTAACACAGACAAAAAACAACACACACACACATCACCACCGCTACGACCACCAAAGACTCATGGCGCAAATCAAAGAGATAGGAAATCTTATACTGAATCTTCGCAGGGAGTACATTACTTTGTTTCTAATCATCAAACTTTCGACTTCCACTTCGACTTTTACTGTCATAATCTTCGCATTTTCTGTATACCTATTTCGCCCAGAATGAAGCAAGGTTTGTTTTAATTTTTACCTGTCTCTAAATTGTTTTCCTCCTCCTAGTAGCTTTGAGTATCGAATTAAATATTTACGTACCCCTGTCGGAGGTTCGAGTCCTCCCTCTGGAATGGGTGTGTGTCTTGTCCTTAGCGTAAGTTAGTTTAAGTTAAATTAAGTAGTGTGTAAGATTAGGGACCTATGACCTCAGCAGTTTGGTCCCATAAGATCTAACTTCAAATTTCCAATTTCCAACAACTATTTACGGATGTAATATCCCAATATGTAATACTACTCCACATCATCTTCCGACAAGGGTTCTCCACAGATTTATTTTTCGATTTATTATTTACTATTCTTCTCATCTATTTACTTCACTTCCCCTTTTATTACACATTAACCATTGGCGATTTATATTGATATCAAATGTAACCAGTAATGTTCAAGCCAAATATGACCCCAGTTATATCAGTTTTGATTACTTTTTATGGGACGTGTATTGCGGGTTCGCTAAATTCATTCTAAGTGGCCAAAATAGTTTATTAGAAGTTCTCCAAATACATTTTAGCAATCACGAAGTTCGTTTTTCTTATTGTGTTAATCTAAAAAGTACATGCCTGAAAGAAGAAACTTTTGTTTCGTACTAAGCTTTCTAAAGCACTACGTTGCATATCATCAGAATGTGGTTGGTAACGTCCACTGATCCACATTTTTCCTATTTTAATAAATGTTTGCTCTACATTTAGAAAGGCTATACTGCTTAATGACTTCAAATCCTTAGAACACATTTCCGCACACCTGTCTGCCACAAAGTCTTCATCTTCTTTCAAAATATTTATGGAGTGATGAAACAGCTGGTAAAATTTACAAACATGTATTAACATCCTCGAGGTTTCTGCATGAGTCTTTAGTAACTTTTTACATAATTTTCGTTGCTAAACACCTACTGATTTATTTGAAGCTGCCTCATAAACAAACGACCACTTTTTCCCTGCTGTACTTGCGCTCTGTTTCGAGACTGTTATACATTCGTTAGTTCTTAATTTCTCCTCAGTTTCGATTAAGTTTCGTTTGCTTAATTTTTTGCTTCCACCGTTATGCATAAATGAGCTGCAGTGAAACTCGGTAAGCAAACTAATTCCTGGTTAGTCACGTTGAACTGATATCACAACCTGTTGTGAGGTGCAGCAGGCTGAACAGGTCCCGGGAATATTGCGAGGCTAGCGGAAGCCCAAGGTGACCTGCTTTAACCACTGTGCTTCAGTACACATGTCCTCTTGTGAAACTTCCTGGCAGAATAAAACTGTGTGCCGGACCGAGACTCGAAATCGGGACCTTTGACTTTCACGGGCAAGAGCTCTACTGTGTGTGTGTGTGTGTGTGTGTGTGTGTGTGTCACACATGATATATGTAGGTGTCTATTCTCGAGACTTTTAAAGCATGCAATCCTGTTGTTGGTTCTGTATGAAGTTCCTCATTATCTCAACTGGTACAAAAACCCGAAGAATTTGCTTTACTGCAATATCTCAGTAAATTCTCCTCAAAATGAATATAACGTTTCATCTACAAAACGGAATAAAAAAGAAAAAAAGCTTCTCCACGTTTTAGATTTTCCCCTTCATTTTAATTCTATTAAGACGGCTTTTTGTGTGAAATTTCAACAAATACTGGGTCATCATAACTGTGATTCTTTCCATAAAGCTGCGATAAACATTGGCATATTTTTAGATTATCACAATTTGTCACCAAAACTACATGTTTCGTAAACCAAATAGAGATTTGTGCATGTAACGCTTGGCTTTGAATGCTCTGCCTTCCTAACGCAAGGAGCGACAAGGAGCGAGCGCGGCAACGACGGGATCCCGTTCGAGTGACAAGGCATCCGGGAGAATTTTGCGAACTGCACGCTGGGGCGGGACACCTTGACAACGCGAAGTCCGTTTGACGCCTGTCCTGTTATCGCGCGCAGCGGCCGACAGGCGGCGCTCGAGTACAGAATGGAAATCTGCAGCCCCGCGCCCCGGCTCAAATCTGTCTGCTGACGCGCGCCTTTCACTGATCCCGCGTCCTGTGTCGAGTTCGTGACAGCACGAAATAGTATTCTACGCACTACAAACCTGCAGAGTGCAAGTGGGAAAAAGGCTCGAAAGGATTCATAATTTCATCGACTGTCAGATCATTAAAACAGGAGTTTATTTTAGCAAGGATGTAGACAGAATTCTTCCCTCTTATTACCAAAATAACTACTGAAGAATTGGACAGCAATGATTTATAGAAACCGTGGGAAACCTGAAGAATAACGCGCGGACAGAGGATTGGATTTCACTGTTCCAAAGTGTGAGTCCACTGCCCAAACCACCGTGGAGGGTCAACGCTGTTAGCTTAATCTAGATCAGTAACTAATGAGGTTTACATTGGGATTTTAGGAATGTCCACAGAATTATATGATAAAAAGAAGATGACTGAATAGTTTGAGATACGATGATAGATAATGACTTTGGAAATTTGTGGTAAGGTCTTATGGGACCAAACCGCTGATATCATCGGTCCCTAAGCTTACGCATTACTTAATCTAACTTATGCTAAAGACATCACGCACACCCATGCTCGAGGGAGGACTCGAACCTCCAACGGGGGTAGCCGCGCAGACCGTGAAAAGGTACCCGAGACCGCGCGGCTACCCCGCTCGCTGCCTAGTTAATGATGCTAAACAGTAAGTGAACTATAAAATAGGAAATGAGAAGATTCTCAGCAGAGCCGTTGAGGAGAGAGACATATGAAATTTGTGGTAAACTCACTGACGAGAAGAAGGGAGAGTGGTAGGACATTTGTTGGACATCAGAGGTAACTTTCTGGTAGTAGATGGAACCATACGTGACAATACCCGTAGTCTAAGAGTGATATTAGAATATATGCAACAAATCATTGACAATGTTGGGAGTAGTTGATATTCTGATATGAAGAGATTTGCACAGGAATAGAAATGGTGGCAACCTCAGCAAGCCATTCAGAAGATTGACGACCTCCACGTAATGCTGTTAGTCTCGAAAACGATTTATCAAATTGGGTGAATACAGTTATCAGTCACGGTGCTACTGTATACGAGAAAAGTATCATTGCAAACAAATGTCGAACGATTTCGGCAGCCGTCTGACTTACTAAAGTTAACGGTACGTCTCTTTCAAATGGTTCAAATGGCTCTGAGCACTATGGGATTCAACTGCTGAGGTCATTAGTCCCCTAGAACTTAGAACTAGTTAAACCCAACTAACCCAAGGACATCACAAACATCCATGCCCGAGGCAGGATTCGAACCTGCGACCGTAGCGGTCTTGCGGTTCCAGACTGCAGCGCCTTTAACCGCACGGCCACTTCGGCCGGCGGTACGTCTCTTTCACTGTGGATAAATGCAGGATGGTGACCAAAAATAAAAGAAGTAACTCCACTACCCAATTACAGCATTAGTCGCAAAATTTTGGGGCGTTTCACGTCATTGAAATACTTAGCGATAATACTGCAAAACGAATGAAATGATGTGTACTCGTAGTTTCGGTAGGTGCGAAAGCGGATGGAGAGCATATTTGTAGGCAAACACAGGTCTCTTACATGGCATTATACCTGGACTGCAATAACAAAGAGATCGATACAGTACCATATTTTAGTGATGTTGTCGGTTCGTCGTCAACAGGGGACACGGTACGTCTGTTGCGGCAACAGACGAGCGGTTGCGTACTGAATATTTCCACGCGTTCTGTGTTAACGTGCAACGTTGCATTCGCTTGTTAGCATCGTAATAGCCTTATTACTTTTCTGATTACTTTCGCTGATATCATTTGACATTCTGTTAGGTGAAATAAACATGCCACGCAGAGGAACAATGATCACAACGAAAATGAATCACAACAGTTACGTTGTCGGACGCAATGGTCTTCTGACTAAGGTACTCGGAACCTGCGCTTGCAAAATGATAATAGTGATAGGACAACAGTGAACTGAATCTAAGATGTGGCGGAGTACATTCTCTGATTGGTTGATGCTATGATGGCCATCCTGCGAGTAGCAAATTTTCAATAACGTTGTGCCGGCCGCGATGGTCTAGCGGCTCTAGGCGCTCAGTCCGGAACCGCGCGACTGCTACGGTCGCAGGTTCGAATCTTGCCTCGGGCATGGATGTGTGTGATGTCCTTAGGTTAGTTAGGTTTAAGTAGTTCTAAGTTCTAGGGGACTGATGACCTCAGAAGTTAAGTACCATAGTGCTCAGAGCCATTTGAACCATTTTTCAATAACGTTGTCATTATGACAGGGGTATAGTAGGCTATAACCTTTTCTAAAATGTTTGGAGCACATATCGAATAGGCCTAACAGCAGACGTAGAGAGACCTTTGAAGCGATTCCTAACAAGGATCGTAGAAGCTGAGACACCCAAAACTATAGTGTAACAGAAAATGGAGTTTTCGGAACAAAGGCGAAACTGCTCCCGTGCAGGGTCAGTTTAGAGAACTGCTGTTCGAGATATCGCGGCTAACAGCTGACTCTACTGTACACCGTCCGTACCAAGAATTCCGAGACTGATTATATTCCGGCTTATAAGCGACGTCAGCGCAGTAACTAAGTTGGCCTCTTGAACTAACAACAGTAAATAACATATGTGCCTTTGGAGAGTCAACTGTGAGCAGGCACAGTGTTTGCTCTGGACGTGCGTCCGTAGTGTGTCACCGTTGCTGTGTCACAAATCGCAACTGAGCACCGTCACTAATTCAATTGTTCAAGACGTTCTCCAGAATGTTTTGATGAAGAGATAAGTATACGACAAGTTTGTCCCTCACGCCTTGAATACCGAACAAAAACAACGATGCGTGGACGGCTGCCGCAACTTGACTTAAATGCAAACCGCGAACAGTTCTTTTGTGAAAGAATCGTCGCGGGTGACGAGACGTGGTGTTAATCAAAGCGAAGCTACCACAAAACGAAAAACTGCAGAAATTCATATAGGACTACAGGGTCAACGTTTTGACGACATAACCGACAATCAAGCCAGTGTTCCACGCCAGTTTAAAAACATACCAAAGAAAGACTTTGCTGACCGTTTTACCTGGTTATGTGAGCATTCTGTGCGTTGTACTTAATTGAGGTTTGGGTGGGTTGGGGTACCATGTAGCGTTAAAACCACCATTTTAGCTTTTCTTTATTTTTTTAACAATCCAGCGCCGGCCGAAGTGGCCGTGCGGTTAAAGGCGCTGCAGTCTGGAACCGCAAGACCACTAGAAAGATGATTTAAAACGATAAATAGTTGGTGACAGACATCCGTCATGCTCTTCAAGGTACGGTGTAGAACTTGACTTAAGCAACTTTGAATCAGTAATAGCCGGCCGCGGTGGTCTAGCGGTTCTAGGCGCTCAGTCCGGAACCGCGCGACTGCTACGGTTGCAGGTTCGAATCCTGCCTCGGGCATGGATGTTTGTGTTGTCCTTAGGTTTAACTAGTTCTAAGTTCTAGGGGACTAATGACCACAGCAGTTGAGTCCCATAGTGCTCAGAGCCATTTGAACCATTTAACAATCCAGCTACAAAACTTTTTGGTCTGACAGGCTATGTCTCCAATGGAGCAGAGAACACTACGATGCGGGTGTTGGAAAACATGTAGACACTTTTTTTCTCTCACTCAGTGCGTGGACGAGTCAGGTCAGTCAGTGCCTATTACTGATTCAAAAAATGGTTCAAATGGCTCTGAGCACTATGGGACTTAACATCTGTGGTCATCAGTCCCCTAGAACTTAGAACTAATATACCTAACTAACCTGAGGACATCACACACATCCATGCCTGAGGCAGGATTCGAACCTGCAACCGTAGCAGTCGCGCGGTTCCGGACTGAGCGCCTAGAACCGCTAGACCACCGCGGCCGGCTATTACTGATTCAAAGTTGCTTAAGTCAAGTTCTACACCGTACCTTGAAGAGCATGACGGACGTCTGTCACCAACTATTTATCGTTTTAAATCATCTTTCTACGTGTCCATGCCGGTCCACCTGTTTGTGTAAAGTGATAGTCGCACTTTTCGTCGACTGGCAACAGAATCAGTTACCTCAGCAGAATAAAGGGCAGCTGTCGATATGATAGCTGGCGCCAGACACTCATGCATGTTCTTAACACCGAGATACAAAACCGCTTTTGGCAGCGGGAAAAAGAACCATGAAATGCACATAGAAAAGGAGCTCTTTGGCGGAATCCCACATTGGATTTGGGCAGCCAAAGGTGTGTAGTGCTACAAATCGTTTCACATGTCTTCCTCATTACAGGATAATTTTTCATATTTGGGACAATACGAATTTGGCGCCCGGGTTCCCGGGTTCGATTCCCGGCGGGGTCAGGGATTTTCTCTGCCTCGTGATGACTGGGTGTTGTGTGATGTCCTTAGGTTAGTTAGGTTTAAGTAGTTCTAAGTTCTAGGGGACTGATGACCATAGATGTTAAGTCCCATAGTGTTCAGAGCCATTTGAACCATTTTGAACAATACGAATTTTTGTAAATAATGTGGCGCTATATGCTGAATGTTTATGGCTCTGAGCACTATGGGACTTAAAACAGCTGAGGTCATCAGTCCCCTAGAACTTAGAACTACTTAAACCTAACTATGTTAAGGACATCACATACATCCATGCCCGAGGCAGGATTCGAACCTGCAACGTAGCAGTCAAGCGGTTCCGGACTGAAGCGCCTAGAACCGCTCGGTCACCGCGACCGGTGCTGAATGTTTATTAATATCCAGTTGCGTAGTTTGTATGTATGTGTCTGTCTGCAATATGTGTTGAACCACGTGGTCGCACAAGTATTGTGATTAAATAAACGCATTTCGTATGTAAATGACTGAGTTCCGGCATATTTTATTTCGATTCCCCCCCTCACTACATTTCCAGTTCATCGCTCAGCCTGTTTTTATGTTTTGGGTAAAAATCAGATTCACGAAAATTTTTTATAGGAATCCGCAGCGTCACATGTAGGGATATTTGAAAACGAGTCTTTCAGTCCTGCACCTCGTTGCCTAAATGCATGCATCGCTCTTTGGCGCCAGTGATCATATCGCAAGCTTCCTATCCTGCTACTGAATTAACTGAATGTGTGGACAGGGTGTGAAAGGTAACACTTAAAATGCTTAATATAAATGGGAATAGCGGCACGAACGCCAAGACGGATACTTTTCAACCATTCTATTGACCCATGCTAGACCCAATGCACCAGTGTTTTCCTTGCGTCGTTTCAGTGTCAAATGTTCAAATGTGTGTGAAATCTTACGGGGCTTAACTGGTTCAAATGGCTCTGAGCACTATGGGACTCAACTGCTGAGGTCATTAGTCCCCTAGAACTTAGAACTAGTTAAACCTAACTAACCTAAGGACATCACAAACATCCATGCCCGAGGCAGGATTCGAACCTGCGACCGTAGCGGTCTTGCGGTTCCAGACTGTAGCGCCTTTAACCGCACGGCCACGTCGGCCGGCGGGGCTTAACTGCTAAGGTCATCAGTCCCTAAGCTTACACACTACTTAACCTAAATTATCCTAAGGACAAACACACAAACCCATGCCCGAGGGAGGACTCGAACCTCCGCCGGGACCATTCAGTGTCAAAGTTCATATGAAAGAAAGCTATCATTTCAATAAAACCTGTGTGCAATAATAATGTGTTTCATGCAGATCGTTGTCTGCGGCTGCACTCGCTCTGAAGGAGCTTCACTTAAAGAGTGGTTACTTCGCGTGTTTGCTAGAGAACCAAGTGATGGTTTGACAGCTACACTGTGTCGTTCTCCACACGGGGTACCTCCGCTGTGCACTCCCTCTGCGACACGTATCACGTGTCGGCCGGCCGCAGTGGCACTCCGGGCATATATGGCCGCTGGTGTCGTAGCCATTTCGCAGCCGCCCGTTAAATTTATGGCGCATCAAATGGGAAATGGCGGCAGTAGCCTAGACAGCGGTAGTGGTCTCCATTATTGGATGTATCTTGGTCCAAAAATGTAACCCAACCAATTCCGTTACCAGAAATTGATTTCGTCTGAAAGTCTAGCATAAGCAGGCTTCTCTGATGGTTGCACAGTGTGTAGTAAAGTCCATGTAAATTTTTATCTCTAGCTAACAGTCTATCATCACGTTTTCTTTTTCTACGTTTTTATCCCTTGTGTAAGTCACATTGCATGTCTGCTCATTGGCGCTCCTAATATAAAACTGAGTGATTCATGTACTCACAGAACTTAGTAGCACCACAGAAGCGTAGATTGTGCGTCTGCATTAGGTATGACTCATAGATACACTTGCTCGTACGGTGTAATAAGTAGAGCACCTGCTTTGGTGGGACATATCTGTCTGACGGATTAACTTAGGGCAAATGGACCCCCCCCCCCCCCCTGGATTACTATCTTTGTAAATGACACGACCTATTTCTCAACCTGATTTCGTGCTACATCTCGAATGATATCGTTAACGGGAAGTAAAATCCTAAATTTCATTTTTTTTCTGTTACATAAAATGAACCTCCACCCACAGACACATTTTTACTAAACCTACACAAATAAAAAACTTAAAGTACGTGGTCTACCATAAAAAAAATTAGTTATGAGAAGAGGAAGAAGAAGTGCCCGTTACTTTCCACTGCAGTAGCAAGTAAAATCGCAACGAACGTCTAATACAAACGAAATTATGAGTTCACTTGCCTTGCTCGTATTACGTGGAGTAGTCGTATGCCGAAATTATGGAGAAGATGAACGATCTTACACAGATATCTTTGGAAGAAAGACGTCGTTGTTTCAGGGAATTGTTGGGCAAGTCCAGGGCACAAAAATTCGTGGAAAACTGTGAAATTGATACTACATAATGTTATATGTTCTAGAAAATTCACAATAACTAGATAAGGATAATAACGTAGTGATCAGATTGGTAGTGGAATAGGAAAGGATGCTTCGAAGAACGAAGAACAAAAAAAAAATTATCCTTTGAGTACTAACCTTCGGTATACACACAAATCATTTTTTTAAAATATTATTAATGTAAATAATGAAAGATGGTCAGAGATCATGACATGTGTCTTTTCTAGAGCCTGAGTTAGAAGAAAATTTGTGTACTTTCTTGTCTTACAATCGAAAAGTATTGGCCTACTCAAATGGATGTGTGCGCACCTTGCTTCATTATTTACGCGATCGGCTGAATTTCATAGCGCATATTCTTACTGCATTGTAGAAAAGCTCCATATTTTGAAGAATCTATAATTATGATGTCTGGTGAGCAGTACTAAGTTAACTGTTATGTCTCTTTAATTTCGTGTTCAGATTATTTTTAATGATTTTCAATTGTCTTACTTTTCTCTCATTTTGGCACTTTTGGCTGTATTTCCTGCATCCTACGTTTTGTCGCAGCTGAGTCGGTATTATCCGGCCAGATTTCGCTAGCGTGGTTCTGAAGGAATAAGTTGAACTGCGTTATCTGCTGCGTTACTTACAACGTAACACCAACTCACATACGCATTTTCATGGCTTAAAATTTTTTAAAGTGTTTTACAAATTCTCAAGCAAATAACTTCATAACATTTAATCCATTTAATTAGTAATTTCATGAATTTACGTATCTGTAGGCAATTTGCTCACAGAATACTTCTTTCGCATGTCACTTCTTTTGCTTTCGGACAGGGCTTCGAATCCGGACTCTTGCCTTTCACATGCAGCTCTCTAGGTAAGAGGTCTGTCACGTTGTGACTCATGGCCCAACATAGGTAGTGTAAGGCATTCTTACTCGCACACGTTTCTTTTGTGTCCTATACCTGTCTGGCGTAAAGGATAGCCTTTTTAGAATTCGGAAGAAAAGGGAGTGTGGCAGACTGAGGCTTTTAGTCGAGCCTCGAATGAGACGGTATTCGGCTCAGTCGGGTTGCCCACGCAAGGCAAACGTCGAACTTCGAGTTCGGACAGGGCGCACCCAGTCTGAAGCCGTCAGGAGCAGCAGAGGCCGCGTTTAATGGGTCTCCGCCCAGTGCTGTCTGCTGTTGCTGCCGTGAGCACCAGCATATAGCTTCCTGTCCAGACCGCAACCCAGGCGTCAACTTCAGGTCGTACTTGCAGGTGTAATTAACCTTGATCTCTCGCTTAATCACTGTGATTATGGTCACTACATAGACAGAAGTTAAGGACAGGTGGTAAGATTACAATTCTACGTAAATGATAAATGTAATCAGACTGAAATAGTCAGATATACAAGGTGTATCACCAAGAGTCATCAAATTTGGCATGTCTGTATTTCTGATACTAATAAACATGTAAAATGAATTTTGTTGCCGGCCGTGGTGGCCACGCGGTTAAAGGCGCTACAGTCTGGAACCGCGCGACCGATACGGTCGCAGGTTCGAATCCTGCCTCGGGCATGGATGTGTGTGATGTCCTTAGGTTGGTTAGGTTTAAGTAGTTCTAAGTGCTAGAGGACTGATGACCACAGCTGTTAAGTCCCATAAGTGCTCAGAGCCATTTTTGAACAGCATATGTCAATGCGGTATTCAGATTGTTCCCATTCTACATCGAGCATGTCTTGATCTACAGCTTCCACAGGTACTGTTATGCGACGACTCAGTTCATTCATAGCTGGTAACCGAGGCACAGAAACAGTCTCTTATAATCCACCACAAGAAATAATCACATACAGTCAGGTCCGGTGACCTTGGAAACCACTAATGTAATGCTGAATCATTTGGTCCAGTGGGACTGATCCATCGTTCTGTAACCCTTTGATTTAAAAATTCCCGCATTTCCGGCAATGCACCATCCTGTTGGTCTCCAACTGCGGGAAAAGAAAATTCTCAAGCGTATCGAGATATGTGCTTCCTGTAACAATGTTCTCGGCAAAGAAAAATGGATCACACACCTTTTCCCACGAAACTGCACAATATAAATTAAATTTTGTAGAGCCTCTTTCATGTTGTACAACTTCATGTCCTTGTTCCGTACCTCATATTCTCACGTTATGACAGTTCACCTTTCCATTTAAACAGAATGTTTCCTCGTCACTAAACCTAAGCGTGGAAGAAAACTGTCATCCTCCATCTTGCCAAGTATGAAATTACAGAACTCCACACGTTGTTATTTGTCACCTCCACGAAGAGCTTGCACTAGCTGACATTTGTATGGTTTCATGTGTGAACGTCGACGCAACACACGCCAGACGGACAACGGGGCATGCTGTGCTGCTGAGCTGCACGGCGAACGGATTTCTGCGGACTCCTTGTGAAACTATGGTGGATGCGTTGGACGTCTGTATCAGACTCTCGGGAACGGCCCGGCGATTTGCCTTTAAGCAAAGAATCTGTTTCTCGTAATTTTTCATGCCATCATCTTATGCTCTGTGCTGTAGGAAGATCCACAGTATACCTAGTACGAAAGTCACGCTCAACACTTATTACTGACCCGCACTGCGCAAAACGTAGAACACAACACGCTTTTTGCTGTCCCGACACCCCATTTTTGGTCACACACTGCTGCTGCCTAGTGGGAACCAAGTAAGACTCGACAGTTTGCTCTTTCCAACAGTACGTTGTTCACGCATATGTATCAAAGAACACAATAGTTACGATTTTTTACAATCGGATGATTCTTTTTGATGCACCCTGTGTATTGAAGTAACAGACACATCTCACTTCATTAGTTAACACGATAACACTGAAGTGAGTGGCAAAGCGTGCTTAAGCTTTTTAAATTTAACAGATTATGGAAGCGGCAGTCACTGTTAGATCGACAGGAGAAAATCACACGTAATAATTACTTTAATACATGAGTAAATAACTATGAGCTGGCGAGAGATTTTGTGAAATGGTGCGACGACGGCAGTATAACACTTAGCCCTACCTGAGCGGCAGCAAATGTGCTTTGTGGTTCAGTTTTGATCGTGTTTTCAAGTCGTCATCGTAATACACTGACAAGAAAAATCCCAACACCAAAGAGTTGTGTGAGACAAACGAAAGCTCGTAGGCGTGTGTCTACATCTGAAAGATGAATTGTATTCAGACTTCGCGCCAGTCGCATAAGGGCGGCGCTAGTAAGCGCCACTACGAGGATGCACATCAGAGTCTGCTTTAAATACGCGCTGTTATGGCGATGAGCGTTTTCGTTTCCCAGAGAAGCACAGAAGCAAATATCCAGTTAACCGCTCGTTCACTTTCGCTGAGATGATCTATTACGATCGTACTAGTCACAGCGTACGGATACAAGGGGGGATAAGCGCCACGCTCCCATCATACACCATTAGAAATAGGAGTGCGAGGAGCACCGCCTTTTTTTCGGGCGGTACGCAACCAAAACTTTTTGTTTCATATGTTGGTGTCGGAAACAGGAAATTGCGCTCAGTTCATCTGCTACGAGTATATCAGCGTTTCTTGTTCTCTGGTGTTTTCACTGTTACAATCAGGTGTTTGGAATCTGTTCGTATCAGTGTTGAGTCAATCTAGTTTAAATCAAGGCAGTCAGTCATCAAAATGAGTAAAATAAGTAGTTGTTTTATGTTATTTAGTAAAAAAATTAAGACAAAAGAAATAGAAATGGGCTAACTGCGCTTAGTCGAGACAAGAAAGATTCTGTTTATGACTGTCTCGAATGTTGGACTCTGTTGCAGAAAAATGACGGTTTAGAGAAAAGTGAGTGGGTGCATTCAAGAATAAAATGTAGGGCTGTAAACTGTCCAGTGATAACGGAAGCCTAGCCGTCGATAAACGGTTGGGAATGAAAATATCAGTGCAGTGGGCAAAAGATGAAATCAGTAATTTTCGAGAACTGAAGAGAAATATACTCGATCACAAGGAGGGTCCCCTTTCACTCACTTCAAATCTATCATACGTGTAGATTCGTGGCTACTCCTAGGTCATCACTCATCATTATGCAGATGATAGGAAAAGCAAGAAGCAGTCTAGAAACAATGAGTGTACCTCGCCATATACATTAAAATTGTGGAAGTTGTTGGAATAATATTTTCTTTATGAGTACCGGCACCTTTTTCCCAGAAGAAAAGCGCTGACGAAAAGTATTTCTTTTTGCGTCGAAGTGCTGTGTGCCGGCTAGTTCCGTCATCGAGTATATTTTCCTCAGACGTCCGCTTCCGTAGCGTAGCGGTAGCGTTATCGCCTTCCACGCAGTAGGCCCGGGTTCGACTCCCGGCAGGGCACCGGGTGTTGTGTGTCCTTCATCATCATTGATTCGGAAGTCGCCGATGTGGCGTCACCTAAAAAGGACTTGCAATACGGCGGCCGAACTCCCCCGAATGTAGCCTCCCGGCCAACAATGCCATACGATCATTTCCATTTTTGCTCAGACGGTTGAAGGAAACTTGAGCAAACGCTAAGTAACAATTAATAACGACAGCGCCGTCTGTCTCAGTTGTCATTCGTCTCGCTACTTACATTGATAGAAACTGTTGCACCATTAAACATCAATCAACATTCATCAAATTTGTGTTGAGTAACGGATTTTAAAACAATAAACTCTGAGTCGATTCAGAATTGATGACCATCATCAACGTCAGTATGACGCACTTTTTTATTTGCTATAGCATGAGAGCAGACAGCCTTCATATGTCACCTTGACGCGAGTGAGAAACAAGCTGTATCACTTCATCATATTATCTGCATGGAGGCTCTCTAGGGTGGCAAATCGAGGGACTAGGGTGTCCAGCCAAGCTTCCGTATACTGCTCGAGGCGCGTGTGATGTGAACTATGACTACTGGAACAGTCCGGTTTCATATTCAGTAACTCCCCACTTTATCGTGATTCCAGGGGTTTGAGAGGTATGAGTCTCAAGGACTGCTGCTTCTTGTGAGATCCACGTCGTCTCCTCACAAACTAACGTCGATTCTACCGTCACATATGGAAACGGCGATTATCGCTATAAACGACAAAATGCTGCTGAATATCCAAGTTTATCGTGGCTCTACAAAATGTGTGTCTTCGTTGTGTGTCGTGTGGTCTCAGTGATAAATGACATATGACAGTTCGAGACTCCAATACAGCTTCCAGGTTTGTGATGGTACTCTGCTTGGAAGCTCTGCCACCATTTCATGTACTGTCGTCTATTCGGCAGATCCAGTCTAACAATCGTAAGATTTTTCGAGCTGTAGTTCTTATGGAAAGTCAGTAGCTCCTCTTCTTGCTACGCTGATGCCCCTATTCCTTTTCGTCGCCAATACTTCTGCAGTTACTGCACTGCAGCCAACTATCTGTGCGATCTGCCGTTATGATGCTCCTATGTCCCTCATACCAGTGTTTCCACCTTTCTCAGAGTCCGACAGACGGTGATGAACTGCACTTACACTCACTCAGGGAACTGCTGTGTTGCGATCTCCAGCTGGAAAGTTGCAGTAACGATAGACACACCCAATGGCGATCATGTACAAGGCATAAGTGCACTAGATTTTCACATCTTTTGACAAAACTGCATTTCAAAAAATTACAGGATATTGTTGGTACAGCTGTTGACTATTTCTCCACGCAATCGCCATCCCATTCAATGCATGGGTGAGCCCTTGTACCACCTTCTCTACGCCCTCCTCGAAGAGACCTCCCATCATCTCCTCCCAGCCGGCCGAAGTGGCCGTGCGGTTAAAGGCGCTGCAGTCTGGAACCGCAAGACCGCTACGGTCGCAGGTTCGAATCCTGCCTCGGGCATGGATGTTTGTGATGTCCTTAGGTTAGTTAGGTTTAACTAGTTCTAAGTTCTATGGGACTAATGACCGCAGCAGTTGAGTCCCATAGTGCTCAGAGCCATTTGAGCCATCTCCTCCCACCACTTCAAACCCTCTTCTGCACCTGCGTCGGTTTAAAATTTAATTCCACTCGTAAGTGACTTCAAGGAAGTGAAAAGCTGACAATGTGAAGGCACAAACTGAGAGGAATACGGGGCTGGTTCAATACGTCCCCCCACCCCTCCCCCCCAAAAAATTTGTTCAAGAGCGCCTTAGTGGCTAAGGCTGTGTGAGGACAGGAGTTATTGTGCAACACACTCCTCTCGCCATCATTCCAGTCCTTCTGTTTTGAATACTCCTTTTGAGTTTTTTTTAGGGCCTCACAACGTCGTTGTTCATTGATGATCACCCCCTGAGGCAGAAATTCTGCCAAAATGATGCGTTTTCGGTCGCAAATCTCTGAGACCATGATTTTTTGCCTGAAATTGTGGTTTTGAATTTTTTGGCAGAGGGGAATTGGTGTAGCGCTACTGCCTTTTTGGCTTAGACGTGTAATGAGACAACGACTTTTCATCTCTAATCATAACAGAGCTCAGAAAATGCTCACTTTCCAATGCACGTCGCTTAAGGCACTTGGGGGCACTTTTGACCCAGTTTTTCTTGGTCTGCTCTATCAGCTGTTTTGGGACCGATCTTGCGCGCAGTTTCCAAATGGTTCAAATGGCTCTGAGCACCGTGGGACTTAACATCTGTGGTCATCAGTCATCTAGAACTTAGAACTACTTAAACCTAACTAACCTTAGGACATCACACACATCCAAGCCCGAGGCAGGATTCGAACCTGCGACCGTAGCGGTCGCGCGGTTTCAGACTGAAGCGCCTAGAACCGCTCGGCCACAACGGCCGGCGCGCAGTTTCCCGTATCCCATAGTTTACCCGAGTGTCTCGTATAAGAGAGAATTTTGGACAGTTGTGGAAATACCGCAGAAATTCATCCACCCTCAATCGGCTGTCTTGACGAACAGTTTCCTCGATTATTTTCACTAACTCATCAGTCAAATTGGAAGGTTTTCCACTCCTCTGTTCATTATGAACATTTGTTCTGCTTCCACTAAACTCCCTACTGCGCTTAAATACACTCGTTCTGTTCATAACACCTTCACCATAAGCAATTTTGATTTGCGAAAAGATTTCGGGAGTTGTTATTCCTTCCGCGAGTAAGAAGCGGATCACAGCACATGGCTCGCGCTTGGCGGGATACTGCCATCTTTCACGCAAATGGACACTACAACTGAGTTTACATACTACTGCGTTCCTGCGATGCACGTTCTGCGCAGAGGATTTCCCTCTCTCACTACTACTCAGCATTTTCAACCCTCAAAAAACAAAAACTCACAAGCTGTTTTAGTCACTTACTTCATGAACATGCCTCGTACACAGAGGGCGTGGAAGTATCGGCAGCGTTCGGTCAAGATTTTCATGATATAACACTTTCCATTTTTCTCGCAGTATAAGACGAGCCGTGAAGTTTGAAGGCGGAGCTGGTGTGGTCCGGTGGCGCAGTAAACAGCACTTGCTATGCAGACCTCCGTGCAGCGCTTACCCCGGGCTGCCAGCTGACGGCAGCGGCATTCGCATCTGCAGCCAGCGCCATCCCGCATAGCAGGCGCGGCAGTGGGCGGTAGGCGCGTCACGCGTGCAGCGCGCCACACGTAGCCGTGCAGCGGCCAGCAGCCAGGCAACGCCACTCGACGCGGTGCGTGTCGCGCCCACCTGCTCGCACAATGGCCGCGTAATTGGCGGGCGAGAGGCGCCGCGCCGCGCCGCGCCGCGCCACGCCGCCATTGTAGCCTCTCGCGCCATTACACCCCTGCAATGACCCGGGGCCGTGCTCGCCCTGCCCGCCCCTCACTCCACACACAGCGCACACACAAACGCTCACAGACACAGATGCGCGCACGTAACATCCCAGGTCCCAGCGACGTCACCAAGGTCTGTGCTCTGAACCTCTTCCCCATTGTATTACAATCGTTCTGTTACGACTTCTGCACCACTTGTTAGCAGCAGACACAGTGGCTGCGCCAAAGACTGAGACGGCGTGGAGTTTTACAACTATTTATTGAACTTTCTTTACAATTTCTCCTTCGTCGTCGCTGCCCAGCCCTGCGGATCCCTCCGCCTGGCTGTTGCTATGTAGATTCTCCGACAATGCGCACAACGTGCGCTGCTGATCGCACTCGGCAGCCTCAGGCCACCAGTGCTCCGCTGAAGCACTGGAGATGAGCTCGTCGACGTGAGGTCAGCTGCCGACACCTGCTGCACCGGCGGCTGGGAAGCCGATGTCCGCAAGGTCCCGTCACGGACGGACCACGCACCGTGGGGCCGGGTTGCCGTGAAGTCCGGGCGTCAGTGCCCGGGGGCGCCTGTAACCGAGACCGTGGTGCGGCCGATCCTGCTGGAAGTGCTGCAGTTAGTCAGTCATGGTGCCGACCGAACTCGGGCCGACCTCCAGAGCTGGCGGCAAACGGATGACTCCTGCAAGCTGGAGCAGACTTCCGGAATCGTCACCTACGAAGATTGAACATTCGGACGCGGACCACGTCCGTCCTCAGATCCGAACTGCTACCTAATGGCTTCTGTCTGTTGCTGCCTGCGCTCCACTATTTATATCCGGCAGTAGGACGTTTCATACCCTCGTTGGTAGCTTTTTGTTATTACTCCCACAGTATATTGCAGTGTAACTTATCGTGCTGGCCCCACTTCCCCTTACTCAGCACTCTCCACGCTTCGCTCGGCGTTCGCTCTGTGTGCGTCCTTGTGTCAGCTTGTTGGTAGACTGCTACTGTCAGCAAGGCTATCTGTGCAGCGCTTACTTCGCAACAAAAATGGCTCTGAGCACTATGGGACTTAACGTCTGTGGTCATCAGTCCCCTAGAACTTAGAACTACTTAAACCTAACTAACCTAAGGACATCACACACATCCATTCCCGAGGCAGGATTCGAACCTGCGACAGTAGCGGTCACACGGTTCCAGACTGAAGCGCCTAGAACCGCACGGCCACACCGGCCGGCCACTTCGCAACACCTCGGTCGCAAGCGTGCCTCTGTTTTGCCATTCTCCACTGCATGAAGCAACACTTACTACATGTAGCCGCAACAGTTCTAAGAAACGTCTAACATGTACACTATCTGATGAAAAGTATCCGGATACCTGTTAGTGGACATTTATGACAGCTGGAACTCTGATGGGAACAATTACAATGAGGTGTCTTGATGTCTGTGGAGGAATTTCAGCCCACTCTTCCTCAAGGGCCGAAACCAGAGAAGTTGACCACTGAGATCTGAAACAAAGTCGACAATCTGACTTAGTGCAGGCGTGTGCCATTGGGTTCAATCGAGGCTGTTGGCAGACTGGTCCATACCAGGAAAATTATTCTCCACAAACCATTGCCTCACAGATGCTGCCTTGTGACGGGGTCTCTTCTCATGCTGGTACAAAGGTCATTACCTCCGAACTACTTATCTACCGTAAGCAGTCACAATGCTTTAATATCTCTTACATCTTTCCACATTTGCTATTTTCTTAAGCTCACTAAGGAAACGACACACTACCTAAAAGAAACACTATATAATATCACCATGTCCGTACTTCAATGTTGGTACTACACATGATGGTATTCAGCAAACTAAAACCCTTCCATCTCATTGGCATAGGGTATAAACTTGATTCAGAGCATCCGTTTCCATTCATCTACTATGCAGTGGCGTCACTCTTTACAACATCTCAAGCTTCGCTTTGGACTGACTACAGAAATATGTGGCCTATGGGGAGGTCCTCGACCATTGTAACCCTTCCATTTTAACTACCTATGTACGGTCGTAGTACTAACAGGACTACGACCGCCTTCTCTTGGTTTAGCTGTCGTTGTTCCTTCACGTTTCCACTTCATAGTCACATCACCAAAAATCGAATTGGGCAACTTTATCCCAGCTGAAATATCCCTGATGTCTGTATCACACAATGCAGCCTTTCACTGCCGATATTCGCGATACTGCTGATATTCCATTTATGTGTATAAGGCGGTGGTCCACTGGATAATTCTCTTAACTTTTCATCTGTGACTTCATCGGAGGCCTTAACGACAGAGAAAGCCTTTATAGACTTAAAACAAGCTCAGCAAGCTGAACTGTTTATGTGTATCCACGCAACGTCACGTCATCAAACCGCTGCCCTGAATCGTGGAGTTGCGCCCAAGTGTGCTACGGAGCACGTAGAGGGGGAAAGATAGCAATGTTCGTTTTATTTAGCACTGAAGGTCATTGATGTCGTCACGAACTGACCATTGCGTGGATACAATTGGGATATCTGTGCTTGTTTTGAGTGTGTGACAGCTGTCTGTGTCTTTAAAGCCTCTGATGGAGTCTGCAGCAGTGGGAGACGAAACGTTAGGCAGAGAATTTTGCTTTGTAACACGGTCTTACGCCCATAAATCAAACACCAATAATATCTTGATGAATTTGCTAGGCAACATCCAATGAACAGCCATTGTTCGAAGTCACTTGTCTCCTCTTGCCGATCCATTCTGTAGTTACTGCTTCTCTGCTGATAACAGAACACTTTCCATCTTCTTTTATACTGGCGTATCTGCCTCTCGTGACAGCTTGTCCTCAATTTCGCATTACAAAGAAGGGTTCGGATGATTTTCATCACATACTACGTACGCGAAGGAACTTATTTTTGTTACACATAGAATGCTGAACTTTTATCTTTGTGCTTAATTGTTATCATTCTGTTACATGTTAAAAATTAACTTATGGGACAAACAAATAATAACACATGTAGCAGAGAAAATTATCCACTTAGTTTAACCGGTAAATTCTTGTGCAACTTTTTCTTGTGCGTCGCTCTGTTCGTCTATGACATACAGAGCGCCGCAGACAAAGACAGCGAGATTTGTGCCGTCCGATACCGTTCTGCTCCGTCGTTTAGCGAACAAAATGCGAGGTTACCAAGCACAGGACAATATTTTTGACTTGTTGCAGAACTTCCTAGTAGATAGAACTCAACTTGCTCTTCTAAATGGGACGAAATCGATAGATGTGAGAGAATTTCTGGAGTACTCCAAGAGAGTATTGTGGAGCCGTTACTGTTCACAGTTTACAGAAATCATCTAGTGAATAATGTCGGAATCTTCATGAAGCTGTTTCCGCACGATGCTGTTGCCTATACCGGGCTATACGGACTGTTGGTGCACGACTGACAGTTGACCTGTACGTAAACAAATGTAACTTATTCAATAACGTAAAATCCAGGATGTTCTGTAACAATATTATGGAAAGAATAGCTGCTATTCACAGTATAGCGGAGATGCTGAGTCGCGGATAGGCACAACAAAAAGACTGTCAGATAGTGAGCTTTCAGCCAACAAGGCCTTTGTCGGAGATAGACAAAACACACACACACACACACACACACACACACACACACACATACACTCATACACACACACACACACACACACACACACACACACACGCACGCAAACACACACTCACTCAAACGCAGCTCACACACTGCAGTCTCTGGTTGCTGAGGCCGAAGTCCAGTGTGGCCTCAGCAGCCAGAGATTGCGGTCATGTGTGTATGAATTGCGCATTCGTGAGTGTGTGAGTATATGTTTTTGATATCTGACGAAGGCCTTGTTGGCCAGAAGCTCACTTTCTAACAGCCATTTTATTGTGCCTATCCGCGACTCAAATTCTCCGCTATGCGGTGAGTAGCACCTATTCTTTTCATAATGAAACTTATTCTTTACAAATGGCGTTAAACCACTGGCAACAGTAGCGACTGTAAAACTGGGAGTGTTTGTGAAATTAATTCTAAGAAAAGCAGATGCCTTATCAGGAGAATATTAATGAAACGTAACTTGTCCACAAAGAAATGATTCGTAGCACATTCATTAACCAACACTAGAGTATTGCTCATTTGTGTGGGACCCTAGCAAGTTGGATTAATAGAAGACATGGAGAAGATTCAACGAAGAGCGATGTAATCAGTCACATATTTTTGTGTTAGACATTACCAGAGAGGCGTTGAGTCTATCGGAAGGGGGGGGGGGGGGAGGGGGGGGCTACTGCTGAAATTCGGGCATCATGCGTTCGCAGAAGAGTCGGACAACCCATAACTTCGTCCCACATATGTCTCGCGAAATGATGCTGAATAAAACTCACAAGAGTATTTTTTTCCGTTAAGCCACAGATATATTCAGAGCAACTGTATCCGACGTAACACGGGCAACAATGAACTATCCTTATTACATATCTCACGCACTGATTATGAGATTAACATAAATAAATGCCCCTGGTTGGAAACACAGATCATCTGTCCATACACGAGTGAAATAGGGTAGGGCGTATCTCATATTGTTGCGAAGTATCCTCGCTAAGAATAGTGCAGCTTCTTGCGGAGTATGTACGTACAAATTCAATTTGAAAAATTCTCGGACAAAATCTGTTATCTATCGACATATACCATTTTAGGTGAACGGGTTGTTTTCAACAGCTTTCCAGCCAGCGAATTACACAGTAGAAGTATTATCTCCCAATGTCTTCAAACTAAGAATCATGACGCTTTCAAGAAGCTTAAAACTTGTCCTATCACAAATGTCTTTAGATGCAGAAACATGTGGAAAGCAGGTTTTAGACACGAATTAAACACTGCTGTGCTTGCTTCTAATTTTCATTATGTATTTCAAGCCAGATATAAGGTAAAACTTCTTTAATTCTTCAGTTGCACTATCCTCCGCCACGTCAGTTCATTATTCGTATCGAAGGAATGAAAAAATGAAAAAAAGAAGTTTTCAGTGATGGAAACGATCAGTTGAAATATATAAGTAACTTAAGCAAATCAAATTTATCCATTTTTCTGCTATAAATTCCGAGTATCTCCATCACCAGATTGATTCATTTAAGTTTACAATAAACTGAATATTCTTACATTACATTTTTCTAAGCCACTTTGCATCTGTGATACCAAACACAAAAAAAGTATTTGATAAAACCTTATGGCTACATGTGTGTTTGATTCAGTATATAAGCAGTAATACGAGGGTTATTTGCAAAGTAAGGTCCGATCGGTTGCAAAATGGAAACCACAGCGACAATCCAATGACGCTATGCACAGATGAGTAGGGCACTGCCTCTAATATGCACTCGCCCTTTTCAGTTCTGAGTTAGCAATTAAAGATGCCTAGAAAACATTGTCTCCCACCAAATATCAGCGTCAACTGAGAGATTTCGCCTGATTTCATCTCTTGACCATACAGCAGAGCTGCGTGCCCCCGTGTAAAATTGCCGCTTTAGTTTCCCCTTGATTTCAGCAGTTTGGAATATCAGCGTAGCAAGTTCGTTTTGGTTAATGTTACAAGGCCAGATCAGTCAATCATCCTGACTATTGCCCCTGCAAGTATTGAAAAGGCTGCTACCCATCTTCAGGAATCACACGTTTGTCTGGCCGCTCAATAGATATTTTTCCGTTGTGGCTGCACCTACGGTACGGCTATCTGTATCGCCCAGACACGCAACCCACCACACCGATGGCAGTGTTCATGTTTCATGGGGGGAGCTAACTGTTGCAAATAACACTTTTTTGATTTCCACTGTGATTTCCATTTCGCGACAATTCGGACATTACTTTTCGAATAACCCTCGTGTAAGTAAATATATTTCAGTGGTTTTCCGAATATAATGAAGGATTATGTACTAGGAAGTAATGATAGCAACTCCCCCATCCCCCCCTCCCTCTCTCTCTCTCTCAGTGTGTGTGTGTGTGTGTGTGTGTATGTATTTTTCTCAGTGAAATTTCGTGGCAGATTTTCTGTTTGTTTTGATCTGTAATTTCTATTTTGGGTCGTCCACAAAATCATCTTTAACATGGATACGCTTCCTGTTAGTCGCATGTTTATTGACTGTCAAAGTGAAAAATGATTCTTCTTAGGTTTGTTAATCGATTTTAGTTTTTAGTTGTTCGGTTTTCTCCGACTTGGCATAGTAGTCTGAAAGAAATAGGAACATCACAACTGCTTTAACAGACTGCACAAGCAAAACTATTCCAGAGACTGACTTGATACTTGACTCATCTCACTGCGCAAGTTCAGCTTGCATGAGTACCATCGCCGATCGAAGCTGAAGGACTTTCTCTTTATCTGGTACATGAATTAAGCTACAAATTTCTGGCTTAGACAGCAACGTCTTGGCAGATGGGCAGGTGTTGGGTTACATAAGGGCCGAGGATGTTAATGGAATTACCGGATAACTTTACACTCCAAAGTGGGGAAAGTACTTTAAAAGACAGTCGTCTCAGCACTTTAACCGACCCATCTGTATGCTCTCCCCAGCAGGGTTTTACGTGTTCCGTAACTCTCTTCTGTAACACTCGTCCTACATTCATCGGCTCGAGACGGGCAGAAGTTGCGACTGTGGGGGTCCCGGCCAGGGCGTGGCTTGCCTTATTCATCAGCCGGTGACTCACCTGCGGGCCGTCTTTTATGCATCAGGCCTCGGAACTGGCCGTTCCTCACTTGTGGAGTTATTCCGCTATTTGCTCTTCTTCCACTCTCTTTCCTCCTGCTCCACCTTCGGCACGTCTATTGCGTTCCCTTCGCCGACTCCTTTCTTCATTTCTTCCAGCTTTACCCGAAATGGAATTTACATCCAGCGGCGAGGCTGTTCTTTTCGCCTTATATTCTGGCCTCGCCGAGGAGCGCACCAACTTTCATCGGCAGTGGCACCTTACCTCCTGCGGCGCCAGCGAAATGTTCCCCCCTCACAGCGGGCCTCCGTCTTGGGCTATTCCTCCGCGGGCCGACGTCGCCGTCGCCTTATTCGTTTCCCGGTGCAACATCGAAATGAAAAGAACAGCAAATCTGACTGAGGAGAACGAACAGGGTGTCGTAGTGCCGTGAAGAAAGACCACTATTGTGCTACGTGTTGCAAAACACGACACGCTGTAGCAAAAGAAAAATTTAATTCATCCGTTGAAGATTCCCTAGTCAAATGGTTCAGGTAAACGGTACCTCCTACTGCTTCTCAACACTGTAATTAAAGAACTCAGCGCTCGTCATGTAGAAGTTTATTTCATTTCAGGAATAATCATCCAGACAACAAACGTTTTGTGATGTTATTGATTTGCGATTAAGGCAAAGCAAACTTATATCCCTTCATCTAAGACACTACCTGACCACAAGTACTTATTAATACGCGTGTATCAACTCTTCAACTTCATGGCTGGGGACTTTCCAATGTATCTAAATGTATGTGGAGGAATGGCAGTCCACTCTTCCTCGAGAGCTGAAACCAGGAAGGTAGTCATGTTGGACGTCGGGATCTGGTGCGAAGCCGATGGTCTAAATCATTACGAAGGCATTCCAAAGTGTTCAAGTCGGGACTCCGCGCGAACCAGTTCATACAGAAATGTTTTCGTCCGCAAACTATTGCTTAATGTCAGGGTGCGTTGTCATAGTGATACAGTTACCGCCTTTGAACTGCCCCCTACTGTACACAGTACTCAATGCTCCAAAATGTGTTCATGCCCTACCACATCTGGCGTTTTCTTAAGCACAATAACGGGACCATACGCTAACAACGAATCGTACCAATACCATAACACGACTTCCTCTATACTTCACTGCTGGCAAAATACACTGCGGCGACTGAAGTCATGGGATAACTTTATGCGCATATACAGATGGCGGTAATATCGCTTACACAGGGTAGAAAAGGGCAGTGCATTGGCGAAGCTCTCATTTGCACGAAAAGGTTTCCGACGTAATTATGCCCGCACGACGAGAATTACGAGACTTTGAATGTGGAATACCAGTTGGAGCTAGACGCATGGGACATTCCATTTCGGAAATCCTTAGGAAATTCAATATTCGTAGACCCACAGTGTCAAGAGTGTACCGAGAATACCAAATTTCAGGCATTACCTCTCACCACGTGCAATGTAGTGGCCGACGACCTTCACTTAACGACCGAGAGCAGCGACGTTTGTTAGTGCTAACAGACAAGCAACTCTGCGCGAAATGATCGCGGAAATCAATATGGAACGTACGACGGACGTATCCGTTAGGTCAGCGCGACGAAATTTGCCTGGCGGTAATGGGCTACGGAAGTAGAGGACGATGCGAGAGCCTTTGCAAACAGAACACATCGCCTGTAACTTGACTCCTGGGCTCGTGACCATATGGGTTGGACCCTAGAAGACTGGAAAACCGTAGCTTGGTCAGATGAGTCCCGATTTCAGATCATAAGAGCCTATACTAGTGTAGGGTTCGAGTGTGGCGCAGACGCTACGAATCCATGGATTCAACTTTTTTTTTAATCAGTACCGGCGTTAGACTGTTTTTTCTTTGCAGTGTTACATTTACATGATCACGATTTCGGGTTCAAAGTGGCATTATCAAGTGTTTCAATGTTATAGACTTATTATTATTTATAAGTGTTAAAACACTTGATATTGGCACTTCGAAGCTGAAATCATGATCGTATAAATGTAGCACTGCAAATAAAAAACAGTCTAATGGCGGTACTGACATTAAAGAAATATTTTATGACTGTGGCCCCACATTATGAAAAAATTATTCCATGGATTCAAGTTGTTAACAAGGCACTTTGCAAGCTGGCCTGTGTTTACATGGAATAGACTGGGTCCTCTGGTCCAACTGAACCGATCATAGACTGGAAATTGTTATTTTCGGTTATTTGAAGACCCTTTTCAGCCATTTATGGACGTCTCACTCCCAAAAAACGATGGAATTTTTATGGATTCCATGTAACTGGGTCACAAGTGCTCGCAAGTGGTTTGAAGAACATTGTAGACAATTCGAGCGAATGATTTGGTCCCCTAGATTGCCTGACGTAAATCCCATCGAACGTTTATGGGGCATGATCGAGAGGTCAGTTTGTGCACAACTTCCTGCAGCGGTAACACTTCCTCAGCTATGGACGGCTATGGAGGTAACATGGCTCACAATTTCTGCAGTGGATTTCCCACAATTTTTTGACTCCATGCTTCGTCGAGGTGCTGCACTGCACCGGGCAAAAGGAAATCCGATCCGATATTAAGAGGTATCTCATGATTCATTTAAAATTCAGTGTACATCATTGCAAATAACGTACTGCAGACATTCATCAAAACTTAACCCTTCCACCAAATGGTGTAGTGTGATTCATTGCTGTAAACAGTCGTTTCCATTCATTCACTGTCCAGTGGCGACCGACTAAAGTCGCTTAGAAATGACCACAGAAATGCGAGGCATATCAGGAGCTGTTTAACCATTATGACCCATTCTTTTCAACTACTCACGCACTGTCATTGTGCTAGCTGGACTACTGGTTACTCTTTGGAACTCACGAATAATTCCTTCCATTGGTTTCACTCGATTTTATACGATGACCCTCCGTGATGCTCGATGGTTCGTGTCCGTCCTTTTTTTTTTATTGACCAAAAACAGTAACAAAAATGGCTACAATGAAATGACACAAATAAGGTAACAGATAATTGCAGTCATAAATTACAGCATTCAAAGAATGAGTCTTTAGCAGTAGCACAATTTAGCACCTTCACTGTCACCTTCAACTGGTGGCAGATCAGTCAGTACATCCCGTCTGCTTGGTCATGATTTAACTGTAGTTGTTGTTTGAGTTGTCTGCTACATAATCACAGCTCCAATAGCCGACCTGTGCCACTTCAGATGAATTTAGAGGTCACAGCTGGATTTATTACTCAGGAGACATCCACGTTCGAAGCGACTGGGCTATCCTGACTGTTCCATTCTGCAGTAACAGCTTCTCTTCTGCGTCCTGATTTCTAATGTATGCAACCCTCACCATTAGCCTCATACTCTCTGATCTCTACATGTTCTGATCGATCCCCTACTGTTTGAGTAAGTAGTAGTTCTCCTGCAGCACAAAGAAGCTGGAGATCTGTGCTATCGCATAAAGAAGTATCTTTTATTAATTTTTCTGAAGAAAATTGTAACAGGTCCATGATTAAGGAATTTGTTGCTAGCGCACTCGAGCAGATGTAATTTCGATGTATTGCTCACGCGCTGCCTGCGATATGTAAGCTATAAGAGGATCTCAGACCAGAGAGCAGTGTTGACTGCAGTAGGTACTGTGTAGCAGTAGGAGTAAGTAGTTGCTAGCAGTCTGGTGTATCGTGCTGGCTGGGCCGGTCGTGGGGAGCGATGGTGAAGCCTGAGCGATATAATATAAGGTAAAAGCAGCCTCGCGCATATGTAATATTGTTATGTCAAGCCCCATGTAAATGTTTTTAAAAAATATCTTAATAATAATCTTTCTTATAAAAAATTAACTTTTGATAATCATTCATCTCAATTTAAAGAACTTACTAATTTCTACAATCCATGGTCATCCCGATTATTGTAAAGAAAAATCAGTTGTTTCTTTTTATACATGACAAATCTATCGGCCAGCATCGCAAAGGGCTGAGCCAGAATAATTTCTTATAGGAGCAGATATATACGCGTTATCCGGCGACCTTACTGAGGTAAGAATTTTCAATTTATTCAGAATGATCTTTCAGGGCCATGAGGCAGCGCTGCTGACGTCCAAAATTCACCAGTTCAAATTCACAGTCATTATTGAAAGGTTATAAGTGAGTCACATTTTTTATTGAGAGATTAGTCTCATTGTATTATTGGTGGGTTACGAAATTTTACTGTTGGGAGGTTGTTAGACGTATTATTTATCTGTGGGGAGCATACAACATTCTTTCCAGTATTGCCAACCACTGCAGGTCCCCTATTCACAGTCATAGGACCCTACTTTCAGTTCATTTTCTGGGAGGCGCTTTGTAACCGAACACAGGGAGGACACAATGCTGCGAGTAGTGAGTTGCGCGGCGGGAAGCGTTGGGGACCGTCCTAATCGAAAATCCATCGCACGGCGCAGGACGCGGTTCTTATGTTGTCCGGCGCAATTCCATTTGGTAGCGCAGGGCTTCTGCTGGAGCGCGCAGCTGCGCCGTCCGGGGCAGTCGCCGAGGAAGCCGGCTTCCACCCGCCGCTGTGCGAGCCTCTAATGGCCCCAGAGAGGGCCGCGCCGCAGGGCCTGCTCTGTGCTGCAGACCCGGCGTTTTTCACGCCCTCAGGTCGTCCAGCCGTAGATAACGCTCACAAAGAAACTTCTCCGAACAGCAATGACGAGATAAAGCCGTTTTTCATTCATAATTCTTTAATGGAAAATGAAAGATGAGCTGTCCACATAACGCAGAAAGGTCGTAATACGGTGGACGCACTAAGAGTAATTTTTCAAACCGTGTGCTGTAGACTTAGTGTAATGCAGTTACTCAGAATAAAATTGCAGAGCACATACGCTGTTTAGTCTGTACATTATGACCACCTGCGTAGTAGCCGTATTGGTCTATTTTTGGCGTGCCATACAGCAAAGATTCTGTTTGACACAGAGTCGACAACTCCTTGGTAGGTTTCCGGGGGGTATGTAGCATCAGATGTCTACGCACAGGTCACGCATTTTCAATAAATTTCGTGACCGCGATTTGAGGGCGTGGAGCTGACATCCCGTAACAAAAAAATTTTGAAATGTTTGTGAAATCTTATGGGACTTAACTGCTAAGGTCATCAGTCCCTAAGCTTACACACTACTAAACCTAAATTATCCTAAGGACAAACACACACACCCATCCCCGGGCTCGAACCTCCGCTGGGACCAGCCGAACAGTCCATGACTGCAGCGCCTAGACATCCCGTAACATTCCATAGGCATTCCATCGGGTTAAGATCAGGCTTATCTAGTGGTGAAGACATCAACGTGAGGTCACCATCATGCCCCTCAAATCATTATAACACGATTCTGTCCTGGTAATACGGACATTTACCCTACTGAGAAATGCCTTCGTCATCGTATTCCTCAGTATGGTGCCATCGATTGCTACCACATATCCCGCGTGAATATGCCCCATGATGTAATATTGTTCCCAAGGACCTGCGCAGAGCATGTTTAGACCAGCTGTTCGCCTGGATGACAGTATATCCGGACAGGACCGCCGTCGACCTGATGAAACTAGAAACGTGAGTCATAGAACTAGGCGTCACGTTTCCATTGATCTAGGGTCGAATCTCCATGATCTTGTTCCCACTGCATTTGTACCTGACGAAGTCGTTGGGTCAACATACAGAAGGTAGACATGTTCCATGAGTGAACGCTGTGCTCCGAAATACTGTATCAGCATTGCACTCTGTCATCAGATCTGTCACGGATTGCCGCCTGTCTTGATTTACAAAGACGCATGTCTCCGATATCCACGTTCTGTAATGAGACACGGACGTCCAACACCTTCTCACCTACTCGTGGTTTCACCATTCTTCAACCACTTCCCACAGATGCTCACGACGGTAGCACGCGAATTGCTAACCTGCTTCGCCGTTTCTCTAATACTCATCTAGAAGTGAGTGACTTCCAGAGGACGGTCCATTGTCCAATGAGCTCATACGTAGTGCAATAGGTCCTTAAGAATGAATCATAAACTGTAACAGAATTGAGTTTCAATAACAGTGAACTAGTTTTAAAAGATACCCTCGGCTATTAATGCTATTTGCATAATACAATAACCACTGGGGCACTTCACAGGTTGCCGTAGTATTCGAGACCTCTTCTGGAATATATGGCACATTTTATATTAATTTAAAAATTCTGAAGTATTTCTATGAATGGTTATCTCTTATTCCACTAAGCCGCATGCAAGTGGTAACGCAGTGGCTTTATACAATGCTACATTCCAGAATGAAATTTTCACTCTGCAGCGGAGTGTGCGCTGATATGAAACTTCCTGACACGTTAAAACTGTGTACTGGCACACAGTTTTAAGCTGCCAGGAAGTTTCAAATGTTACATTTTTTCTTTGTCATATTGTTCAAGGAAAATTGTACCGTTTTCCAGTGGTAGCGGCGGTTTCGGGTTGTTTTGCCGTCTTGTGGGGATGTGAAACTTTACAAAACACCGTCGAAATAGAGTACTCGACCTTTTCTCTGTCGCTTTCTTATACAGCCCTCAGTGAACTACAGAAAGGGACAGTGCTACCACCCAGAGTAGCACACAAACATGGCTGCCATATACTTGCCCGATAACCGTCCTGAATACCCACAAAAGCAGCCCTTTCGCCTGCACACACCTTAATCTCAACAGTAAGTTTGGATCTTGCACTTCAACGTTTGCTTGGACACCAGTCAGTTTTGCAAGCTAGAGCAAGTGAAAGAGAGTACGAAGAACACGGCGACGCTATACTGTAGCTGTATGAACCTATAGTTCATCCGCGGTCCAGAATACGTATGATATACAAATTTCTGCACTCTGCGAAAGGAAAAAATGGTGAAATATCAAGATCAAAATGGTGTTTTGACCTTTTTAATTCATGGTTCTTAAACTAAATGGCATGAAATCTTGCACTACATGCAGCCATAGAGCTATGATACTGTGATCCTTGCCATGTCTAAACAGTAACGTGTCAAAGACCATTGTGGTTGAGTCCAACGCTGTTAAGAGTTTGTTCTACCGACCAAGTCTGTATTGGTTTTTGAAGGCTTCCTACGTCCATATTCTCTTTGGTAATGTAAAAAGACGTACGCAGATTCACTAACGAAATATGCTGGTCTTCATGGTGAGATAGTAATCTACCTTAAAAAAATATTGAATGGGTGATTATCAAACGTGTAAAACTTTGGTAAGCTTTGTGTACTTCCCGTCAAATTCATTTCTTGGGGCACGAGACGTTCTCAGAATTAACTAATTAGCTGTTCAAAAATAAAACTTCTGGAACCTTGCGCCATCTTGATAAATTTTTGCGGGAGCTTAAGATTGTAGACAAATACATGTATGTGGGTCCCACCTTCCTGAGTTTCCAGTCGATCTTCTGGCGTTGCCACTCCTCTTGCGTAACTGATGGAGCATGGTGATAGTACTGTTCCATCTAGCTACAGGAGATTACTGTCTCTCGCTAGCCAAAGGCGTAGTGAGTTAACCGTTACTGCAGCCTCTATGGAAGGCCGTGTGCGCGAAAGAATAATACAACACATGCGTGTGATTGCTCGGAGGAGGCGGAAGCCTAAAGAAAACGGAAAGTAAAGGCTGGCCGCGAAACCCAGCCGCCTAACACGAACTAGTGTACCAGACCGGCGGTTAGCCGACAACCAAAGCGCTGGCGAATATCAGTGCGGTCTGCAGCGGACTGCGCGATCTGCGTAGAATGAGTGCCGGACACTAGACTGATGGTAATTTGTAATAATTGAATTCCTATCAGGAAAGCAAAAGAGCGTCGTCACGTGTTCAAAGAGATTATTAAGTTTTTCATCCACCATAACGGGTTTATTTCTTGAGGCTTGCAGCTGCATACTCCCAAACGATTTACAAACCAAGCAGCCAGTCTTGGTTGGGCCAATAGATGATGACCTAAGACGTGTAGGTTGACCAACTCAGGAATTAAGCCCACAAAGACGTCTCTCCATGTCCATAAAACTCTGTACGCCGTTAAACACGTGTAATTTTTGAGACACTACGAACCCAAGACATTACCACATATAACACGGCGCAGGAAAACCGTCGGCATTCAAAACAGCTTCCAGCCATCCCGGATGGGTAAATATAGGTCCGGTATGCTTTTCAGGGGAATCTTTTACCGCTCCTCCTGTAAAAGGTAATGTTCACACAGATGGATACCGATCATGGACCCTTCTCTCCAAAGCAGACCACAAAGGCTCAATAATACTGAGATATGGTGACTGTGACAGCCAGGAAAGATGCGACAATTCATTCTCGTGCTCACAAAAAGAGTCCTGGACGATGCGAACTGTTGAACAGGGGCTTTGCCGTCTTCAGACACAGACTCACCATTGGAGAACTAATATTGTATCATGAAATGGACCTCATCGGAAAACTGGCACTTAACCCTTGTCAGTAATGCGAGCTTCCAGCATGAGTCCCATGGAATAACACGATATGGCTGCCCAAGTCATCACTGAAACCCCGCCATGTTTCTCTCATGGGACGTAACTAAGCTAGAAGTTGGAAACAGTGTGAAACAAGACTCATGCGACCAAATGAAGTTTCCTCCATTGCTCTATGGTCTAGGTCTTATGGCTTCGGCAACACATTTTCTTGTTACGGACATTTGCATCACTGATGAGTGGTTTTGGGTTTCCAGCTCACTCTGAAAATCCTTGCTTATGGAGTGCTCCTTTCGTGTTGTTTTGGTTCTGATAGTGTCCGTGAGTGCGGCATTCAGTTCTGCTGTAGTCCTCTTATTTTTCGCCACAGTACTCAGTTTGTCACCATCACTCAAGAAACAATTTCGTCTGCGTTGTGGCTTAGCGGATGATGTTCTTTGGCTTTTAACTGGACGCATTGTAAATCTTTGATATGGTGTCTCTTGAACACCAAACACTTGGGCTATCTTGTGCTGCTACCCACGGAGTAGAGGCCGGGAAAGGAGTATGGATGAGCTGACGAGTTTACGCCCACAGGCGTCAGCGATACAGTGGTATTTGCATCACAGCGGACACTGAGCTGACAAAAGTCATGGGATACCTCCTAACATCGTGTCAGACCTCCTTTTGTCCAGCGTAGTGCAGGAACTCGACATGGCGTCAAATGAGCAAGTGGCTGACAATTCCTTGCAGAAATATTGAGCCATGCTGCCTATGTCGTCGCCCATAATTACGGAGGTGTTGCCGATGCTCTATTTTATGTGCGAACTGACCTATCGCTTACGTCCCATACGTGTTCGATGGGATTCGTGTCGGGCGATGTGGGCGGCCAAACCATTCGTTTCGAATTGTCCAGTATATTCTTCAAACTAATCGCGAACAATTGTGACCCGGTAACATGATGCATTGTCAACCACAAAAATTCCATCGTTGTTCGAGAATATGAAATCCATGAAAGGGTGCAAATGACCAGGTCACCGTCGTCTGGGGTCTAACCGATATCGTCACGAGCCCAGGAGTGGTGCTGGAGGCGAAGTCGTGCTGTTAGAAAACGCACACGCGTCGGTTGTCTGCTACTATAGCCCATTAACGCATAATTTAGCCATACTGTCCTAACCGATACGTTCGTCATACACCCCACATTGATTTCTGAGGTTATTTCACGGAGTGTTTGCTGTCTGTTAGGACTGATAACTCTGCGGAAACACCGCTGCTCTCGGTCGTCATCCACTGCGTAGTCCGTTGTATCCGTTGTGAGAGGTAATGCCTGAAATTTTGTAGTCTTGGCACAGTCTTGATTCTGTGGATCTCTAAATATTGAGTTCCCTAACGATTCCCGAAAGGGGATGTCCCATGCGACTAACTCCAACTACCATTTCGCGTTCAAGGTCTATTAATTCCGGTCGTGCAGCCACAATCACATCGCAAACCTTTTCACATGACTCACCAGAGTACAAATGACAGCTCCGCCGATGCACTGCCCATTTATACCCTGCATATCGCCAGCCCATAACTGTTGTCACCTCAGTGTATTTCTCGGGTTTAAGTTTACAGAGCAATAAAGTGTCTTCAGGCGGTGGTCGGCAGCCGGCTGTGCGTGCGAGGGAGTGTTGAGTACACAGAAGCCTCATGACCACTACTGACGCTTGTAGCCTACTGAGGACATCGCAAAGGTGGCGTTAGTGGTCAAACACAACAGCACAACCTGCAGACTTGGCCAGTATCTGTACTTATGTTCAAGCATACATTTCTCGTAGTGTTCCCATATTTTTGCCCAAGTATATTCGAGTGCGACCATTGCTTTAGGTTGTCCTGTCTCCATGTTCGACAAGTATAGTCAGTTTCTTGTTACATAAGTGCATATTAGTATTCCGATTTAACTGTGTTTGTCTTCGCAATTTGAGAGCTGATTTTTCAGGATGGGGCAGGATAAGGTTACGATTGTGGACGGGGCCGTAATCAGTTACTCTCGGTTGCACAGCAAACACGTAAACTTTATTTAAAGAAATTAAAATTTTAAAACAATCTATTAAAAAAACACATTTGACTGTATGACAGCTGAAGGCCTTATAAAAGGAAAAAAATGCACAATTCTGGGGCCGAAGGCCACCAACAATAACCTCAAACAACCGACGGCTGAAGGCTTGAATTAGAAGTCAAAAACAATTCCAAATCGCACTTAGAATAAATCCCATACTTTCAAATCAAGTTTGCTTAAAAAAAATTACTGTAACATGGCTGAAGGCCTTATCACCAAATAAGTGAAATTATTCCTCGGCTGAAGGCCACACCAACAGTAATTAGAAAATTACAAATATCATTAAAGCAAACATCACAATCTAAGGAGTCAGGACAAGCGATTCTCAGCAAGTGTTCCAAGGGTCGGCCTGGGAAGGTAACTCAAACATAAGGTAAGGTCAGACAGGCCGCCAAGAGTTGTACTCAAGTAACAGGATGGCAACTGAGACTAGGGGCAGCTTAAGTGCCGACCGACCGACTAAGCTACCCCTCCTTGATCCGGCAGTGGCAGCACGCCGCCGCCGCCCCCGGCTTGCCCCCGCGCTGCACAGACCTGCTCGCTGCTGCACTCCCTACCGACCTGATGTCCGTTCGCCACTCCTCCCCAAATCCAGTACGCAGACAGCATTACAATAACTGCTAATTTAAAACCACAAGATACACACGGTTCTGGGAAAACAATTCCACCAACAACTCGTAACACTAAAACCAGTCACTGTGAAACAAAACGGACAAATTATAAGTCGGCACAAACACACATAATCCAGAAGCGGTCGGAAGACCAAACGCACGTCGTCCGCTGCGACAACCGAGCGAACGACCAACCAACGGTCGTCGCCACTCAAGTCAGGCACGGCAAAGATCCCAGTATAAATCGTCGACTGACAACTTATTGCCATGAGGTCACTTCGACGTGCAGTCACACACACACACACAAGTGAAAGTTGCACTACTCGAATATCACGGTCCATCCAAGTAGAACTCGCTGAACCCGGTCCTTGACGTGGTCGTGCACTCTCGCGACCACATCCTTCCGTCTGACAGTGCATGTGTATCGCCAGCGGTCGGGCAAGTACTGGCGGTCCGGCCCTAACTCCTGCTCCATCCCAACTCAACTAACTCGACATACAACGACCCGTAAATACTAGAGGCCGCTCCAAAGTTGGTACCACAGTACGCTCTATCGATAAGCGCTCCTGCTACCACTGACAGACAAGGCGAGCAAACGTAGTGGCGCCAGTGAACACACTAAGAAAACAAGACACCACTATTGCTATTACAAGATGCCAAGCTATGAACGGCACCAAAGCGAGCCGCGCACGGCTCACAATTATTTTGCTGTCATAAGTACGAAACGTTGGATCACAGTTGGAATTTAGAGAAGAATGGAGATATATGTGTGTCACTAATTACCTTCTGTACCTAGTGAAGTTATGTTATAGCATTTTTACTTTGACGGACGCTCAAGCTGTACAAGATATTTCTTAAGCTGTACAAGATATTAAAAGAAGGTTTCGTTTAAAAAACGTTAGACGAGTATTTTGTTGTACGACTGAAGCAGTACAGCTAGTGCTCCGTTATGAGATGTGTACGTGGAGGGCAAGACTGCTTGCTCTCATCAGATTCCATCCTCAAATTTATTACATTTTCCAGTCATTTTTACAGTATTTCACTCCGAACGTTGATACTTCTTGTATTCAGGAACTATAAATGTCATTCAAATGCAGCTTTAGAGATAGTTGTTACATTTTAGTAGAAATTTTGAATATACGGAGAGATACTATCGCCCTCACACGAATTGAGTACTAATACTTTTCCAAAACTTTCTTAGTCATCTTGCATTATTTCTTAAATATTTTGGATGCTCAGGTTACATGGAAATACTGTATAAAATACAAATGCATGCGTATTAACTAATATGATACGCAGCATAAGACAGTACTGTACCCCGCAGCTTAGTCACGCTTCATAGTTCTGAATATCAGAATATTCTGCGTTATTCTAGCACGCTTACCACAGACACAGGTTACCTGCTACAGTTTAGTTGTAGAAGAAGATATATCTCCTCCATCCGCTCATCGCTTTATGTTCCCTTCACGACCACTTCGTGGAAACTCCTACACAAACAACAACAGTTTTACACTTCTCAACAAGGCAACCAGATGTTTCCTCTGTGACTCTCTTCCTTCCTTCTCCTCTGCAGTATGCTATTTAAAACCGCGGAACGTACACAGAACACGCACAATCTACCAGTGCCCCAGTTACGTGTACCGTTACCGTGCATTCCAGCATTCCGGTCTTATCCATCATCAACACAGACCGAGAAATGTCCCGCACTCCGCAAAATTGGCGTAAATTGCTGCGTCGCGTGTGTTATGGAAGGCAATTTGCAAGCGTAATGTACATATCAAAAAGCTAGATGGATCCTAAAGATAAATTTCATTTAACCGGCCGCGGTGGTCTAGCGGTTCTAGGCACTCAGTCCGGAACCGCGCGACTGCTACGGTCGCAGGTTCGAATCCTGCCTCGGGCATGGATGTGTGTGATGTCCTTAGGTTAGTTAGGTTTAAGTAGTTCTAAGTTCTAGGGGACTGGTGACCACAGATGTTTAGTCCCATAGTGCTCAGAGCCATTTTAATAAATTTCATTAAAGCTTCTATATACTTTTTTAACTATATTCACGGATGCTCGTGGTTTCTTGTGTCACTGTCGCGTGAAACTGGACTTTGGCTAACAAGAGGCGGTGAAAGTAATGGAACAAAAACATATCCTGCCAAAGGAAAGTAAACTACCCAGAAGACATGGCTGGATTTCACTGTAACTTCGTCGAAGTGCACACTATCGGCAGATATATAAATGATTCCAGCTGCACTTCTTTGTGACAGGTAGAATGGCCAGCAGCGTGCGCTTGTGTTCTTCGTGTTTATTATTGTTACCAGGCCAGGTAGGGTATATAAGGGGCGTGACCAGCGTTAGATGTTGAGGGACCACTGCAGAGGTCACGGAGATGACGCTTACTTGTGTGAGACCACATTATCAGCACCTGGCGGAGTTTGTAAGGAGGCTGGTCGAATCGTGGAGCATCCAGATTTGTAGGACACTTCGATGTGACAATAAATTTTAAAAAATACGCAGTTTTTACAGATATTTTCATAGTAGGCTAGAATAAATACGAACGCCACAAAATATGACCCTTTAGATCCACAGACGTCATACAACATGCTATTTGTTGGGCTTTTCTTCTATCATCGACTGACAACAGACAACGTATGATGTTACCAAACGTTTTCCTCGAGATACAACAGAACACTGAGAACGTTTTCTTTTTTTTAATTTATTCAATTTCAATTGAACTGTTTTGTAACCAGACAGACTGGTCTGTACTCTGCAGCACGCCTGTTACGGGGGCGACTAGGCGGGCACGAATGGTCGCGCTTGCTCGCCGCCTGGGTAGAGAGCTCTCGCTATAAAATGTCGCGGTCAGGTGTAATCATACTGTGTAGTGCAGGGAAAGTACAAACCGTACGCACGCTTCAGAGGAATAACGATGAGTTAAGTTCCCCACAGTTTCAAACGCAAGCGTATATACTTACGTCGATGTTTAGACCCACATACTTGTGGCAGTAAGTTTCTTCCGCAATGAAGGGAACGAAATCTACCCAAAGAAGCTCACTGACAAACTTCACCTCGAAAGCTTATTTTCAAATTAGCATTGATGAGAAACTGGTACAAGACGCAGATGCTTTAGTGAAAAGCAAAATAAGTAGCATATATTGACATTTTTAATGGGTCCATAAGATAGTCAAAAGTTGATGTCAATTTAAATATCTTCCAAAAAGAGCACTCATCCTAAGGTTGCAGCATTCGTAAAGTATCGTTTTTCGTCTTTACACTATGTGATCAAAAGTATTCGGACACCCCAAAAAACACAGGTTTTTCATATCAGGTGCATTGTGCTGCCACCGTCGGGTACACCATATCAGCTACCTCAGTAGTCATTAGACATTGTAAGAGAGCTGAATGGGGCGCTCCTCGGAACTCACGGACTCCGAAGGTGGTCAGGTAATTGCGTGTCACTTGTGTCATACTTCTGTACGCGAGATTTCCACACCCTAAATATCCCTAGGTCCACTGTTTCCGATGTGATAGTGATGTGGAAACGTGAAGCGACACGTACAGCACAAAAGCGTACAGGTCGACCTCGTCTGTTGACTGACAGAGACCCCGACAGTAGGTCGTAACGTGTAATAGACAGACATCTATCCAGACCATCACACAGGAATGCCAAACTGCATCAGGATCCATTGCAAGTACTATGGCAATTAGGCGGGAAGTAAGAAAACTTGGATTCCATGGTCGAGCGGCTGCTCATAAGCCACACGTCACGCCGGTAAATGCCAAACGACACCTTACTTGGTGTAAGGAATGTAATCGTTGGACGATTGAACAGTGGAGAAACGTTGTGTGGAGTTACGAATCACGGTACACAATGTGGCGATCCGATGACAGGGTGTGGGTATGGCGAATGCCCGGTGAACGTATAGTGCCAACAGTAAAATTCGGAGGCGGTGGTTTTATGGTGTGGTCGCGTTTTTCATGCAGGGGACTTGCACCCCTTGTTGTTTAGCGTGGCACTACCACAGCACAGGCCTACATTGATGTTTTAAGCACCTTCTCGCTTCTCACTGTTGAAGAGCAATTCGGCGATGACGACTGCATCTTTCAACACGATAGAGCACCTGTTCATAATGTACAGCCTGTGGCGGGTGGTTACACGACAATAACATCCCTGTAATGGACTAGCCTGCACTGAGTCCTGACCTGAATCCTACAGAACACCTTTGGGATCTTTTGGAACGCCGACTTCGTGCCAGGCCTCACCGACCGACATCGATACCTTTCTTTAGTGCAGCACTCCATGAAGAATGGGCTGCCATTCCCCATGAAACCTTCCAGCGCCTGATTGAACGTATGCCTGCGAGATTGGAAGCTGTCATCATGGCTAAGGGTGGGCCAGCACCATATTGAATTCGAGCATTACCGATGGAGGGCACCAAGAACTTGTAAATCATTTTCGGCCAGGTGTCCGGATACTTTTGATCACATACTGTAGCTGCCCATGTTCTTGGTTTGATCAATCAAAAGAAATGTAAGGTTCATTTCATTGTCATTTCTCATTAGTGCAACAGTTTTAGGACACAAAGTTGCCATGAAAGACATCAATTAGTCACCATCAATCGATACATCTTCGTAGTACTATTGGCGCACGTAGAATAGACGAGTTGACAACAGTTTAGGGCGCGGAACTGCCTTGTTCCGATTTCTCCTCTCCTCCCATTCCCTCCCGTTCCCGTTCCATTCTATTACTCGCCGTGAGTTAGCCGTTTACTAAGTTCTGGGGCCTGAGAACGAGCCAGCTCGCATGAGCAGATCGGTGAAGAGGCCTCCTCTACAGCTTAGTAGGAGATCTAGCTTAGGACGAATGATGATGATCCAGTTGTGAGTTAGCGAACCCACGGCGTGCTAAGGCAAGAAGCTGATTATTGGCATGAAAATGATAGTGACAGCCTTATTTGTAGCGTATCCTGAAGACTAGGTTAGGGTTAAAAATAGTAATTTGGAACTGAATTGGCGAAACGCCAACTCAAAATAATGAAAGTTGATTCTGTAAGAGGCTGTCATAATACTATAACGTTCGCTAGCAACTGGGCTATTTCATTACGTGATCTATAATACATCAAGATCTAGTGTCTAATCTCGTCGTGTAGGGTGCAACAATTTAATGCCCATTGGACTTCGTTACAATTGCCGAATTATTCATGATGCTTACATCTGCAAGTTCAAAATAAAAGATGTCGACGTCAGAAAAGCGCATCCTAAGCAGCCAACGGGCAACTCACAGTTTCCGCTGTACTTGGGGTTGCCACGAAAACCACAAATAGTCTCCGTCCCTGGTAACAGGTCGAACGCCAGTTTCTCCACTTTTCCTTTCTTACAACCTTCCCTCCTCCTATCTGCCTCACATTCTGTCGTGTAGATCTCTTTAAAAAGTAAAATTTCTACATGAAAACTCCTACTTCAGATCAACCTAAGCTCTTAGCACAATTATCGGGACAACAATGAAAGACGACTCTTGACTTCAGGGAAGAAGCAGACGCCATATAATCGCGAATAATGAAAATAAATTATCCAGTCGTCTCAATTTTTTTTTTTTTACTTCCAAGAGATAACTTTCGTGGTGCTGCATATGAAAAAAGAAAGTAATAAAAGCGACTATTGATAATACTGATGAAATATTACTGAGAGAATTTGTCCTTTATGGCTCCAGCAACAGTCCATCATAGCGACATAATTAAACAAGCGAAAGTCTGTTGTTTGCAGTTACTATGGCTGGACCTCTAGGCGGTCTTTAAGTTCAAGTAGTTGCGGTCTTCAGAGTGCTGCTTTTGGTGATGTGTCGGCAGGCAGCTGCATATCTGACCAGACATTTCTTTGCCTCTTATAGTTTTGGGCGAAAGTTTATAATACGCATAGTCAGTAATTTTTAAGGCTGCAGTAGTTGGAAAATCATTGGTTCAACAAATCTGTTCTGAATTTTATGGTGTTATGAGTCCAGCAAACATAACAAAATAAAAATATGAACCATTGCTACAGAGTTAATGCCAATTAATAAAATGTTCCTCATCAAATCAGTGACTTTCTGGTTATTTGACTACTTAGTGACGATCTCTTCCTGTACATTCCGCAGCTATATTTACCTCTGAGACTAGTACTCACTCATCCTAAACGTACGAGGCGACTTAGCCCGTAATTCTAGCTGGAGTTTCCAAAACGGCAGCCGAAGCAAAGCCTGCAATGGCAGCGTGAGGTGGAGCTGGTATCGTGTTGTTCGTCGTCGAGCCGTTTCGCAGACCCCCATTGGCTGCACTCGCCATCGCAAAGCTTGCCCACACACAGTGTCGTGCTTCAGTGTCTGTCGACCTGCTGCCTCCTTCTGTCTCACAAAGGATGAGCTTTCGTATCTCTTCCATCCCTCCTGCTCCCACGAAGAAACGTTCCGACCATCTTATTTACGTACAGTTACGTGGTTCAGAAAATTATAGAAACTTAGAATGTACTTGCAATGTATAAAATAGAACATGACATTGTTATTTTGTCATACATTCAGTGTTTAAAAAAAATGTTCAAATGTGTGTGAAATCTTATAGGACTTAACTGCTAAGGTCATCAGTCCCTAAGCTTACACACTACGTAAGCTAAATTATCCTAAGGACAAAGACACACACCCATGCCCGAGGGAGGACTCGAACCTCCGCCGGGACCAGCCGCACAGTCCATGACTGCATCGCCTTAGACTGGCTCGGCTAATCCCGCGCGGCTGTGTTTAAAAGTTTGTAAAATAATATAAGAAGGTGCTGTTTGAATCTGCTCTTCTTGTACGATCTTAAGAAAGTTCATCTCTCTATGTCTTCGGTTGCTGGGTGAACGACACGAAGGCGTCTTTCTTCCCAACCTGAAGGAGGTATTATTGGACCAAATTTCGTAACCTTTAAAAGAAACCAAACAAAAAAAAATTCTTTACCAGTATATGAGATCCGTCACAATACATGTGCAAGATAACTGAAATTCTTATATTGGTTATATGACGACAGAGACAATTCCACGACATTCAGGATTCTGAGCTGCTACTTTTTTAATTCGTAAATCTCTTTGTTGTGACGCGCGCCACAGCCCCTGCTCATTAGTCCACCCTTCGATCGTGGATTGTTCATCGGGACCGCATAGACATCAGGTGAAACCAGACACCCGATCACCGGTGGTCCTCCACATAAGTCGCCAACAATAACGGACCACGTTGCGCGTCATTGTCACGTGCAGCCGACGGAGAGGTGACGCCGTATCACTCCGCATAGCACCGAATGGAACTGAGGCACGGAATCACATCGCTCAGCGGTCATTAGGTGCTGTATCACTCTGCCCGACTACACAGGCCACACTCCACGGTGTACCTGGAAGTTCATGATTAGGAGTTCACGGCTGCTGTTCATCGAGGTCGTCATCCTAGATTCTACCTAGTCGCAGTTCAGGAATGCAGCGCAAATCTTAGAGCTGGTGCGCTGCCGACTACAACAGCTCCAGCCACATACTGTTATCAGACGGAAGTGAATACTCTTCAACTGTTACAATAGGAGAGAGACTGGGTTGTACATTTGAACTTTAATCAATGACAGGACTGCGTGGTCTTGCATGGTACATCAGAGCTGAGGTTAATTCATGTGTCACTGGAAACTGTAGTGTTATCAACCTGCAGTTACGAACCTAGAATGCTTGCCTGATGTGAAGTGGGGTGTGCGCCCCAGTAACCTGACATCAGATGCACCTTGAATGAAGTACAGGCACTTGTGGACTTACGACAGATTATTGGTTTCCACTCTCTTGAGTCATCATCAGGACCAGTATGTTTCTATTAAAGTAACACCTCAAATATACGTCTATTGTCCATCGTAATCACATGAAAAAATGACGGCCCGTAAGGGTCGAAACTGGTACTCTGTCATAAAAAAACACTTTCTTTTTCAAAATAGATCACATGCTCCACTTCATCACTTTTCATTCTTACAACTGAGCTGTGGTTGGCAAAATGAGCAGGTGTCATGTTGCATCAACTGTTTGTGAATTTGAAGTGCATTATTTGAAAGTTTTTGTATTTGAACTACCCTACTTCGAAATTATGACGTCGGTCCACCGCAAAGTTACCTGTGCAGGAGTGAGACGTCCCTATGAAATTAACCACCACGATCATTAAGCCTGGATGTGAAACATGAGACTTGTCAGTAATATTTGAGCTCTCAGCTCCCGCCTCTTCCTTCTTCCTAATAAGCGGCACGGCACACCGTGGCGCCAGGCGGCGGGCGGCGCGTGCGACTTTGCGGCGGCTGATATCGAGCCAAAGGGGAAAGGCGAGGCGAGGCGAGGCGAGGCGGCTCGCGTGTCGCTTTCTCTGCCCCCCCCCCTCCCCCTCTCCCACCCACTGCAAGTTGCTGCACTAACGACCTTCCTGCCCGCTGCCGCGCCGATATTGGCGCAAGTTTTCTGAGTGCCAGTAAGCGAGCCCTCTGCAACTTGGTCTTCTCTTGATCAACGAATCTTCTGGCGCTCCCCCGCCTGCAGAGCCCTCTCCCCCCCTCTACGCCCCACCCCACTCCCCTACCCAGGGGCCTGGACGGCCGACTCGTTTCCTCTAATTATCTCTGCGGCCCGGCGGTGCAAGCCACCGGGACCTGCAGAAATGCCGGCAGCGGCATTCCACACTTGTCGACAGCCCTAATCTAGTAATCATCTCGCGCCGTCTAGCGTATGCTGCCCATGGCCGATGTAAGTCACTACACAGTCTTTCACATTCAGACTCGTGGGGGCTGGGTATCGGGATTAATATCTGTCTTAACGGATCGTGAATTTTGACAACACGCACCTTTTTACTGTCGCCGCGGTCTGTCTCCTGTAAGCTCAGCTGACAAACTGTTACTAAGCCATAACAATTTTTTTCACTCCGCAGCGGAGTGTGCGTTGATATGAAACTTCCTGGCACATTAAAGCCCTGTCGTAGGCTGAGTTCCGGTCCAGCATACAGTTTTATCTGCTACGAACTTTTATATCTGCACAACAGAATTAAAGGATCCCTTTTTCCAAACCTCTTAACTGCCTCAGTGCAGTGTGGAACATTCCTCTGCAATGGTGGCGCCATGCGACCTCCTCCTCGGGCTCTAAGACGCTTCAAACAGCAAGGTGTCGACACATACGAGAGAAAGTTAAGGTCAGCTGTAAGGAAGGTTAATGCTGTTACACTGGCTCCAAGTTTCATTGCAATTCCGCCAACGCCACGAAGTGTCACACGATGAGAAGGTCGTCACAGCCCCTCTTACCCACATTTCTTTCGACGTCACTGCGATGAAGGTCAGAACCCCAGCGATGAAATCGCGTAGCTTTCTTATGAGTGGGGGAGATAGATCACCGCTCGGAATCGACACGAATGGGCTCAGGCGGTGGCATAAAGGACGTCAACGAAAACACTGAAGAATGTGGCCCTTTCCCTGGGACGTTGGTTCCCTCACATTTCGCGGTTGATAATAACAGTTTGCAGTGTGATGAGCAACAGGAAGGTCTTTACAACCTTAAACACTGCCGACACCCTCAGACTTTCGTCCTCTCTATTATGGTGCTGCATTCCCAGTGAAAGAGATCACCCTGCTGGTTTTGCTCTGGTGTACAGGTAGAAACCACTAGGAACCGTCAAAAACCATTCAACTAATCATCTTGAGGTTGAAGCTCTTTTGTCTGTATTTACTTTAACAACGCATATCTTTTTGGATGGGGTCCTCCTTTAACAAAACACAATTTTGTTTTTTTGTCCCCAAACATGTTTCACTGCAGTTGCAGCATCATCAGAGGGGTTTTTATTTTATGGGTTCTTATCACATGGTTTGGTTTTCCTGGTATATTATGTTTTTACAGTGTCTGTTTTTCTTTACAGTTGGTCATATTTTCCTTTTTCTTCTTATTCTTCACCGTCAAGTTCTGTGTATTGAGTTGTCTCTGTCAATACAGCAGGAAAGCCACACCATATGGCCAGAAGCCATAAAATAAAATAAAAAAATAAAACACTGATGATGCTGCAACTGCGTGAAACATGTTTGGGTCAAAAAACCAAATTGTGTTTTGCTAAAGGCGGACCCCATCTAAAAGCATATCCATTCAACTAAATTTGAACGTGATCAGAAGCGGAGAAAGGTTCTTACACTTTTTCAGCCCTCCTGATTTCCATCCTCCTGTGGCACGATCGCGTGGGAGTGAAAACACTAAAATGTTCGTGAATAAAACATCAAAGAGTACCTCTAAGAACCTGCAGTTCGGCAACACCGTCAATGCTACCCACAAAATTTTGTTGAGAATGTTAAAAATATATCTGTCAGAAATTTCGACACCAATTCAAACTGTCCCCTTGGTCTAGTGGCTAGCGTTGCTGCGTCTGGATCACAGGCTCCCGGGTTCGATTCACGGGGACTGGGTGTTTGTGTTGTCCTCATCATTTCATCATCATCATTCGTGACAGAGGCTAGATTGGACTGTGTAGAAAAAAAGTTGGACTGTGTAAAAATTGGGACATTGTGCGGGCGCTAATGACCGCGCAGTTGAGCGCCCCACAAACCAAACATCATCATCACCAAATTAAACTGGTGGCTGATCTAGTGCCTGAATGTGCTGTCAAAGAGTTGCCTCACCTCGACATGTCCACAATGGAGCTGGGAAGAATTTTGGTGAAATTTGGTGCCAACGTGACAACCCACCTTACAGTTCACATGAACTTCCTAGCTGTGGCCTTTCTTTCGTACTTGTCGATTCCTTGCTATATGAAGCGTCGCCGTACCCTTAGGAGACGTCGAGGGGCGTCACGCGTTTGCACCATTACAGAACAAGGTTGTAGGCACCTTTGAGCCAAATTCCAAACTTACACGTCGCAATGGGAGGCAATTACAAGGTTTCGGAAAAGTGAGCCTTTAACTTCTTGACGCATTGCAGAAACCCAATTAAAAGAGCACAATGACCACTTTGTAGTGGTTTCGATGCTGTAGAACTGATACTGTCTAGTCCTCTTACTGTCCACCGTTGATGTAACTCATGGTAGTGAACCGATGTGTATGTGCTATTCGGTTGTACGGAATCAGCGTAGTAAGACGGGTCAGCGTAGTGATGTGATAGAATTACAGAAATTAGCTGCAGTGTTTGGACGAGCCCTTGACAACTAGGTGAATACAGTTACCCGATTAGTTCGCATTTTTTGGGCGTCATCAGTCCACCGATTGCTTTGGTGCGACGCTCCAGGAATTTATGTCCAATGTCAAACTCTTCACATGAGAGCAGCCACTTACACTCAGTGTCATGAATTATTTGCTGGGTATGTCACAATCTCCGTTTTCCTCTCAAGCTTTAACGCTCTGCAGCTGCCTATAGTATCTTAGAGGTTATTCCATAATGTCTTTACCCATGTCCTACCATCTTATCTTTTCTTCTTATCAATATTTTCCACATCGTTCTTCCCTCATTGATTCTCCTCTTCCTTATTTTGTTAGACCACCAAATTTTCTACATCCTTTTGTAGGACCATATATCAAATACACAGACTCTGGTCTATTCCGATTGCCCGCAGCCCATGATTCGCATCCATGCAATTCTCTGCCCAAGACGCACGTTGCTCGCATATCAACGCGGGTTGTCCACTTGTTTACAAAGAATTATGCACCAGTATCAGACATGGAACACAGCTAAGAACAGTGGTGGTAAAAAGAACATAATTGGCGGGGATTGGAGACAAGTCTCGCACCTTATCAATGACACGAGCTGCTGCTGTCTCAATTAGTTTCCGAGTGAACTTGGGGGAAGTAACTGCACGTGATGGATTATTGAAGTCGCGTACCTCAAAAAAGGCCATTGTTCACACCACAATACTGAACTGGACTGGCTGACTCGAGGCGTATAGTGTGGTGGCGATTTCGCCTCTTTTCAAATGGCGAGGTGTCAAGGGCACTGACGATTTGATGAGGTGTTTAACCTGCAATAATTTAGGTCTGTAGTTCAGGCCGAAGCCGTGTCTGAGGTATTCTGGGAGTGTTTCTCATGCCATGATTTTGGCCCACTCATTTACCTTAGCGTGAACGTAAACTAGGAAATCTGTCACAACATTTTCGGTGATAAAATGTCCCCCTTCCTTCTACATATTCGTGATGGGTATAATGTAGACATTCACGTCTCACAAAACGACAACTGTCGTGTTAACAGGTCTGCATGCCTGCGTTAACGAACACACGGGTACCCTGTCACTCGCATTATACCACATGCAGAATGTCTGTGACTTTTCGTAACAGTGGGTTACATGTAGAAATCAACAACGACACAATTTTGTAGCCATGCTGGCTCTAGCTATCAATGAGAGGCATTTTTTGGGAATGGCAAATCTGAAGACTCTTGTTCTGTATTTTCCTCGCTAAATCGAAGCCGTTAAGGGGGTTAGAGGCGTTTCACTTGTAATTAGCATTATGTCTCCGGCGGTGACTGAATTTTCATCCATTGTGCCCACTAACTGCCGTTTCCACTGCATGCCTAGCAAAATTTAGGACAATATGGCGTCGTAAAGACGTGGAGATTCAATCGAGGGAATGAAACAAATGATCAAGAAATTACAGTTGTACACAAAGTACTCTCCTCTTCACACGGTAAGGCAGCAGACGTAGATTTAGTAAGCACGACAGCATCCCGTAGTTCTCTGGACACTTCAACGTTAGACTCTACAAGAAAAGTGTACTGTATGATTAAAAAACTGCCTTTCAAATTTCCGAAAGCGTACTTGCAAATCGAGTCTACAAAACGGATCATTTCTTGTGCATGCAGAAGTGCTCGATTAATTTTCCTGTGCTGTGGGCAGAGAAGCAGGACGGTCCTCTCCAGAAGAAGAGGAGCAGAAAATATGTCTACCGTTTTCTCAGGAAGAAGGTGTTGTTCCTCTGACTACCCGATGTATTTTTGTGCACTATTACCTTCTCCTCGCGGAACAGCCTTTACCGCATAAAGAAAAAATTTGCGTTTTTGAGGACTGACGACAATCGGTTCTCCCATGCAGCAATCTTCTATGGAACGGGAATGGAGCGAAAGCTTATGGGACACATTAACTCTCCGCCACACATCGCGCAGCAGCATGCGAGACACAAATACAAAAATATAAACCAGGCACATAAATAAGTCGAACTGTAACTTTCATTTTACTCTCATATTAAGGCACTACGTGTTCCCATATTGAGCGTGGCAGCCTTGCATTTTAATTACTAGTTCTGTGAATTACAATGACTTACAAATTAAACTTAAGGTAGGATGTAGTTTTCCATGCGCATTAAGAGGTGTTTTTAGGACAGCCAACAGTAAACCCCTAATTCTGTGACGAATCGAGCTCCCAGGCTTGGTTCAAATGGCTCTGAGCACTATGGAACTTAACATCAGAGGTCATCAGTCCCCTAGAACTTAGAACTACTTAAACCTAACTAACCTAAGACCACCACACAAATCCATGCCGCAGGCAGGATTCGAACCTGCAACCGTAGCAGCAGAACGGTTCCGAACTGAAGCGGCCGGCTCTCCCAGGTTTAAAAGAGATTCAAACATCTGATAACTTTACAAGCAAGATAGTGTTTTAAATATGTGACATTAAGCATGTAAGCGAGAAAATGCATAGTAAAGGTTTGAAATTATGAGCAAAATTTATTGCAAGTCATTAAGTGCTCTTATTTTCATATAATGGAGCAATATAGTCTGAGCACTTTCGAGCCGTGAGTTGTACTGACTCACGAAATATACAGAGTTTCTAACAGTAACACCTCCTGCGGTAAACCTTCAACATAAGATCATGCCTCTTAATGAGTAGATAATGGCAGCATTATAAATTCTTTAAGTCACTCAATAATTAAATGAAAGACCGAAAATCGATTTTTTGCTGCCACTGGAAGTCGTTACACAGGCAATCTGCAACTTAAATCGTGCACCGTGACCCATGAACCATTACCCGCTTTAGCCGTTCTGTGATGCAGGTTTCTTTCAGAATGTTCATGAGCCAACGAAACTGATCAGAGAAATCTGTACAAACGTGTGTTCTGTTACGTTCAAACACAAAACATTGTTGCAGTATGATTGCGAGTGAGCTGTAGCAATCTTAGGACTACTGATTCAATCGTGCAACAATTTGTGATCTTCGCAGAGCCTCAGCTTGTATATTTTGCTAACAACAGAAACTTCCTCTTCTCTATAACAGTCCGCAGCTCGTGGTCGTGCGGTAGCGTTCTCGCTTCCCACGCCCGGGTTCCCGGGTTCGATTCCCGGCGGGGTCAGAGATTTTCTCTGCCTCGTGATGACTGGGTGTTGTGTGATGTCCTTAGGTTAGTTAGGTGTAAGTAGTTCTAAGTTCTATGAGACTGATGACCATAGATGTTAAGTCCCATAGTGCTCAGAGCCATTTGAACCATTTGAACCTCTATAACCTGTTAGAGGGTGTTAATTCCCGCAGCCGTGTTAGAAAATGTCGTACGTTTGGTAGAATTTTCAGTTAGGAGACACCCAGGACAGAACTGTACTGTACCCTCGTACGACGACAGCAGAACACGGTCCTTCCCTCCCTGGAGGCACCGTTTCTGCGCCGGACATCCAGAATTAACGGCGGCCTATCTGCTGAGGCGCCGCAGGGAACATCCTCTCCGCCAGCAGAAGAGCAACTGCGACACTTGCAGTGCACATTCACGGGCCAAACTGCGCCGTTAGAACTAATTGTTCGTTTCCCTTCCCACGCTCCACCAACTCGAAGGATTTCTGTTGTTCCTTACATCGCTCTGATAATCCATTCTACATCCAAATGTCTTCTGACTGTTAAGTATTGGCAATGCACTTCATTGAGATTTACGTCGTTTGCATTAACCAGCCGAATCATCAAAGTGATCAATGGTGACTGCTTACTTCAAACAGAATTTAACATTTAAACAGCGAATTAAAAATTCTCCTTCAGTCATAAATAAGTTTTATTGTGTATTAATCTCATGTTTTGAGGATGACATTTTCCAATGAGGAATTTTGGTTAACACAACGCACGTAAATCGCAGCTTGGAATGCTGTATTGCAGCAAATATAAAACGGAAGCTTCGGCTCAAGGCACATTTTCAATTTCCAAATTATGATTCAACAGCGCAGATTGAAAACAGCGTCGCAAGTCTTGACATATCTTTAAAACAGTTACTCCTGTCCAAAGAAACCAAATTAACAGAAGCTCATTTAATCTTATGAAAATCGTAATGAAAATACGGGTACAGCCAAAATGTGTGAGTACGCGCATAATCAGTTATTATTTGATGACGTGTAAGAATACAAGTACCTATCGCAGTTCAGTCCTCAATGATTTAGTGGCATCTTAAAGAGATATTTGTAGTCATCATCTATGAAATAGGCCGATACCAATTAAAAGGTATTTTCACTTACTTAGTTACACCTGCTGCATTCGTTAATGCATAGTGTGTGAGCAAGTATAGTTAATATTACGGTAAATTTTGTCACTTAGATCTTTTTAAAACAGTTTTCAAAGATTCCTCTTTCTTCAGCAACGTGCTTCAAACCGATTTCATTGCTTTCGTATAGACCACGTCTACTATGTATGTACAAGTTTAGCCTATCATCTGTCGAGCGATAACATGGATATGATTCTCCCTCATTTCCAGAAGCTCTTAGCTGGAACAGTCTACCCAACTTTCTCTCCCTCAGCAGTTTCTATGACGGAAAACATCAATTTTGTACGTCTACAAATATACTTTGTATTTATCATTATCACTGTCATTATTATCCCTGTTATTATTATTATTATTATTATATATAATAATAATAATTATTATATATATATTATTATATATATCAGTAATAATATTGCTGATCGTAATGTTATCAGTTCTTAGTCAGTACTGGTATTCAAATGGTTTTTAGACAGATTCATATATTTTTTTAACAGGTTAACACCATTCTAATACTATTTATAATATTAAAATTATTATTATTTTCTAAGTCACTATGATGTGTAAAAATTTTTGGTAACATTTTCGGAGAACAGCGATCGTGTAAGCTACATAAAATTAGTGAAAAACACTGAAGATCGCAACAATTGTTTTATTTAAAATGACCGGCTTCGGCCTAGTCTTAGTCCATCTTCAGAATAGCACCATCGGCTGAAGTTAACGATGTCTAGAACACTCAGAAGCTTATAAAATAACCATTGCGATCTAGACTGTTTTTCACTAATTTTATACGTTTAAAAAACCACTATGTGCGTAACCGTGGTCTGAACTAAAGGCCATAATCTGATCATTTTAAGCAAATCAATAAATAAAAATATTCTAAATTCATCTCAGTTTTTGTAATAATCTGTCTGAATTTGTCCTTCGTATGTCGAAGAGGACACCTCTTTCTGTTTCAGTAACTTAGTTATTGAGATATCATTAGCAATGTGTCTCTTGTACTTCTTTCCTACATTATTTCTTATTTCAGTTGACAGCTGACTAAAACAGTTTGTACCCGTTATTTTTACCATTACTCTTGTATATCTGTAAGTGCATTCATTTCTTTCCCTTTATTCACTGTGTGAAGGTTCTCTTCACGCTGTATTTCAACACGTACGTATTCGCTTTTCTCAATTTGAAGATTTCTCAGTTACACGGATGTATTTCTGCATTTTTGTTTCATGCAACTCTTTGTATCAATATCGAATCTTCTTTGCGTTATCTTTCTAAACAAAGTTCATTGCTTTGTTGTCTAATTTTCCTGAGGCATTCTCTAAATGTATCCGAGGAAAATAACACTTATTGTACAGATATTTTCATAACATATTCTTTGATGTGAAAAATTTTGTGTATGAAATACCTCTGCTACAGCGAAAGCGAGGTTACGCAAGACGAGAGAAGCAAGTAAAATATTAGATGCATTAAAAAAAGGTTATCAGTTCTGCACGCGAGGCTTGATCGTGGTCCGGCTTACTTCCGCTGCTGATAAACCAGCATCCTACTAAAATATCCCCCTTCCAAATAACATTAAACTGAGTAATAATCGTATAGTCTAGTAGCTAGTCTAACCTGGGATATCCTTCATGAATCAATAAATAATCGCTGTCCATCTATTAAAGCGATTGTAATTGAAGCTAATTTGAAATTAAATAATCAGTACTTTTCCTACTGCTAATTTGCATCTCTGTGTTACGATCTCTGGTAAGCTTGCTAGTTACATCGTAGTAAGTTAGGGCAATACGCCAGATCATCTCCGAACCCAGATTCTGTACGACTGACCATAGAGCATAGACAGTTACCAGATCATGAAAAAGAAATTCTCTGATGATGAAATTAAAACTCAAAAACCAAATGTAAGTAAAATTACCTCATCCTTTACGATGTAGACAGTTCATTCTTCTTTGATTGTCACTGCACTGGTTGTATAATCTCTGGCGAATGAAATTACCGATAACGTGTTCCACAATATACTACACTACAAGTCGAGATTTACGAGTATATTAATGTTAAGTAGATATCACTATAAGAAACGAACGTTATTTGTTTTATTAACTTCGAAATGTTGAATCTACACGCATAAAAGTCTAGTATACGAAATCAACTTTGTAGTGTCACTTACTTGGTAGGCACGCACAACCTGCACAGAAATGTGAGGTCACTGGAAGAGAAATGAAGAAAGGAACGTGCCCTGAGAGGCAGGCTCATGACTGCCGCGTAAACCGCCCTACCGGGAGGAAGAGGGCGGGCTGCCTGCTTATAACCCATGGCTTGATTAAATGGCGCTGCTATAGACAGTAAAAAAGTCTTCAGAGAAATTCATTCCAGTGGCAAAATAAGTTGGATTTTTTCCGTCTCCCCGTGGTCGTACTTATACTAAAGGCCGGACGCTGCCCTAAGCGACAGAGACAGCGCTCATTCGTTCCTCCTCATTACGCGCCCACGTCCTTCTTATTCTTTCTTCACAAAGCACTCTTGTGATAGCTCGTATCGTTGACATTTCCATCAAATATAGGCTTCGGATTCATTTCTCGTTTTAATCTGCAGATAAATCTGGCGTGCTAGTAGTCGGCGAAATTACTTCTTTGTTAAATACATTGAATATTCCACTTGTCTCGAAGTTACAGCATTTCGATTGATAGCTTCTAAAATTAACTGCTAATTACTTATTTTGATTACACATTTCCGTTTTTAGTAAATACATCATTAAAACGTCGTAGAACGATAGAAGTGTACAGCGGTGCCCCTTACGATTCTTTCTGGTTTTCTTCTTGTTCTTTTATTATAGGAGCCATACCGAACGAGTTGGCGCAGTGGTTTGCACACTGGACTCGTATTCGGGAGGACGACCGTTAAAACCTGCGTCCGGTCATCCTGATTTAGGTTTTCCGTGATATCCCTAAATCTCTTCAGGCAAATGCCGAGATGGTTCCTTTGAAAGAGGACGGCCGACTTTCTTCCCCATCCTTCCCTAATCCGATGGAACGATGACCTCGCTATTTGGTGCTTTCTCCTGAATCAGCCAACTTATAGGAGTCATGCCTTTTGAGATGTAGTAATGTGATGATTTCGAGATCGCTGTAAGTGAACACACATTAAATGGAAACGGAAATGCCGTGTGGTTAGGGCCTCCCGTCCGGTAGACCGTTCGCCTGGAGTTGACGCCACTTTGGCAACTTTCGTGTCGATGGGGATGAAATGATTATGATAAGGACAACGCAACACCCAATCCCTGAGCGGAGAAAATCTCCGGTCCAGCCGGGAATCGTTAGGTATGATATTCCGTCGCACTGACCACTCAGCTACCAGGGGCGGACACACATCAAATAAGACAGCGATAGAGGAGAAATCGATAACTATATTACCTAAGAATACGTTGAAATCACTTAACAAAATAAAGAAATACACTCCTGGAAATGGAAAAAAGAACACATTGACACCGGTGTGTCACACCCACCATACTTGCTCCGGACACTGCGAGAGGGCTGTACAAGCAATGATCACACGCACGGCACAGCGGACACACCAGGAACCGCGGTGTTGGCCGTCGAATGGCGCTAGCTGCGCAGCATTTGTGCACCGCCGCCGTCAGTGTCAGCCAGTTTGCCGTGGCATACGGAGCTCCATCGCAGTCTTTAACACTGGTAGCATGCCGCGACAGCGTGGACGTGAACCGTATGTGCAGTTGACGGACTTTGAGCGAGGGCGTATAATGGGCATGCGGGAGGCCGGGTGGACGTACCGCCGAATTGCTCAACACGTGGGGCGTGAGGTCTCCACAGTACATCGATGTTGTCGCCAGTGGTCGGCGGAAGGTGCACGTGCCCGTCGACCTGGGACCGGACCGCAGCGACGCACGGATGCACGCCAAGACCGTAGGATCCTACGCAGTGCCGTAGGGGACCGCACCGCCACTTCCCAGCAAATTAGGGACACTGTTGCTCCTGGGGTATCGGCGAGGACCATTCGCAACCGTCTCCATGAAGCTGGGCTACGGTCCCGCACACCGTTAGGCCGTCTTCCGCTCACGCCCCAACATCGTGCAGCCCGCCTCCAGTGGTGTCGCGACAGGCGTGAATGGAGGGACGAATGGAGACGTGTCGTCTTCAGCGATGAGAGTCGCTTCTGCGTTGGTGCCAATGATGGTCGTATGCGTGTTTGGCGCCGTGCAGGTGAGCGCCACAATCAGGACTGCATACGACCGAGGCACACAGGGCCAACACCCGGCATCATGGTGTGGGGAGCGATCTCCTACACTGGCCGTACACCACTGGTGATCGTCGAGGGGACACTGAATAGTGCACGGTACATCCAAACCGTCATCGAACCCATCGTTCTACCATTCCTAGACCGGCAAGGGAACTTGCTGTTCCAACAGGACAATGCACGTCCGCATGTATCCCGTGCCACCCAACGTGCTCTAGAAGGTGTAAGTCAACTACCCTGGCCAGCAAGATCTCCGGATCTGTCCCCCATTGAGCATGTTTGGGACTGGATGAAGCGTCGTCTCACGCGGTCTGCACGTCCTGCACGAACGCTGGTCCAACTGAGGCGCCAGGTGGAAATGGCATGGCATGCCGTTCCACAGGACTACATCCAGCATCTCTACGATCGTCTCCATGGGAGAATAGCAGCCTGCATTGCTGCGAAAGGTGGATATACACTGTACTAGTGCCGACATTGTGCATGCTCTGTTGCCTGTGTCTATGTGCCTGTAGTTCTGTCAGTGTGATCATGTGATGTATCTGACCCCAGGAATGTGTCAATAAAGTTTCCCCTTCCTGGGACAATGAATTCACGGTGTTCTTATTTCAATTTCCAGGAGTGTATTTAATGACGTTGCTTGTACAAGGATTATAACCGAGCTGTTTCCAAATACTTTTCTGTTGTTTAGCGATATGCCACTTAGACGCGATCATCACGTCCACGTTGCAGATTACGTAACGTTACAGTAAGAAGGGCAGCATCTCGTAGGATCCTCTCTGATGACTACGGCCCGCTAGGTTAGCAATGCCGTGGAGAGGTAGTAAAATGTTATTTTCTAAGAATATAGATATTTTACCAACTTCCGGGAGGTGTACTCAATAGCAAATACTGACAATGAAGAAAAAGGTTCTTAATATTCTCTGAGTGGTCCGCACCATCATAGATTTTTAGATTAATTTTATTGTTCAATGAAGTAGAACGAAGACACAATAATGTATGCCTCGGGGCAGGAACGACGACCAACAATCATTTTCTGAACACTGGCGAGATGGAATTCATTTTCATTAAGTATAGTTATCAGTCTTTAAATTGCATTTTTCTCATTTCGTGATTCCATCTAGGCGAATTTTTAATAGAATGTCTAACGAAGGTACTTTCGCTAACGAGCAGGTAACTGTTAGTGGCAATAACTTTTTAATGTGAAAAATGCCATGCAGCATTGTGGTTCGGAAAATACTCTTAATTGTAGGTGGGCGTGTAACTGCCTGGGTAAGTCAGTTCAGGGATCAAAGGAAGGCGAAAGCGTACCACTTCCAACAAGGACAATACTAGTACAGGTACTGCGTTGTTCAAACCAACGGTCAGCTTGATGAACACTTGAGCAAACGTAGTCAGAGAAAGTGGCAGTCTGAAGTACTGAATTGGCTTATTACACTTGCTCGAACGTATAGAAATGTTAAGAGCGTTGTCGCTGATCACAGGTGCAAAGTTTCACGGTCCGTATACTTCATTCGCAACACACAGTCCCACAACTAACCAACCAACAGCCCAACCCTCTCACCGTCTTACAACTTTTGACCCTATGAAAGAATATCTTCCTCTTAGCAGCCCCTCCCTCTTAGGACGAGAAGCGAGCGCTAATTGGAAGCAATGTTCTCTTGGGAGACGCTGGTAGTCATAACTCACTTTCTCACGTTCCCCCGGGTTCTCGCTTGGAAAGAAAAACTGATCGCACACTACATCCCGACGGTTCACTTATAACCCGTTCTCGACTTACCAAAGCTAACAAACTGAAGACGCATTCAGCCCTGTGTGTATTCTGACCGTTAGACTGTTCTCGTGGCTTCCTTACATTACTTAAGACGAAAGCCTAGACAGTTATTTTGAAATGCAGTACGGCTGGTGTTCTTCCCCAATCAGAGCTCGTCGTGCTTCTCTAATGACACTGCCGTCGACGGCGCTTTAAGGCCTAGACTTCTTTCGTTCATATTTGGAAACGGTGGACTTAAAATAATCGTCAGATCATCATCAAGTAGATTTCATGTGGTTCTCCTAAATAATTTGAAGGGAATTCCGAAATTGTTAATTACACAGAACTACAAACGGTTTCTTTCGCGTAATTCTCGTTTCAAAAGACTTGTTTCGTGATGTGACGTCACATTCCCCGACAATTTTGCACAATAAATTACATCAAAAATGGTGTGGTTATAAGAGATACGCGATACCACAAGGGCGTGCTGAAAAGTAAGGCCTCCGACTTTTTACTGTGAAAACTCATTAAAGGCCTTTAAATGTAACACTCGTTATTAATATTCTGCATCAGCAGCACTCTTCTTGTCTACATATTTATTTCTCAACGTAGTTCAAAATGGTTCAAATGGCTCTGACCACTATGGGACTTAACATCTGAGGTCATCAGTCCTCTATAACTTAGAACTACTTAAACCTAACTAACCTAAGGATATCACACACATCCATGCCCGAGGCAGGATTCGAACCTGCGACCGTAGTGGTCGCGCGGTTCCAGACTAAATCACCAAGAACCGCTCGGCCACCACGGCCGGCGTCAACGTAGTAACCATGGTGACGAACACATTTCACCCGATGAGAGCCCAGTTTGTTGACACTGCCACTGTAGAATGTTTAACTTTGTTGATGGAAACACAAACTCACCTCTGCTGTCATCACTTCATCACTTTCACAGTTCTTTAGGTTTTGGAAAGAGATAAACATCGGATGGAGCCCAGGCGTCACTGCATGGAGGATGATCGATGACAGTGAGTCTAAGGCGTGGGATTGTTGCAGATGTCGCACATCACATATGTGGATACAGTCATCACCGTACACAGCCTTCATTTTTCTAACGATTTCAAGTGGAGGCACGTTTTCTGCGGTTTGAAACTCGATAACAGCAAGCTGTTTCTCACCAAATGGCATAGCTACTTATGCACCACCAGATTACACACACTACAATTCGGACCCCTCTAGCGGCACAGGGTTGCAACCTGCATCGGTGAAACAGGGTAGTTGATCAGTAATATGCATGAGAGGTAGTACAGCGACTGATATTGAGAACAGAATAAAAAATTCAGAGGCACGACTTTTCAGCTCGTTTTGGGAGAATTAAATGTTCGAATGTGTGGCAGTTCTTAAGGGACCAAACTACTGAGGTCATCGGTCCCTAGACTTACACACTACTTAAACTAACTTAAACTAAGACCAACACACACACACACACACACACACACACACACATACACACATACCCGAGGGAGGACTCGACCTCCGGTGGGAGTTGGGTGAAATAAACAGCACATTTGGGTTGTACGCAAGTTCAAATACAATAACCCACAAATAGGTCAGTTTTGCTTGACAAACACTTACTCGATTTCTGCGCCTGCTCATTTCACATTTAGAGTTAATCGCAGACCTGTGTACATGACGTCACGCAGACGTGGTAGTAGAGCAGAAAATCGAGAAAAGTCTTTTTTTTAAATATTTGTTCAATATTCTTTTTAGTTATTTTCTGAAATTAAATTTTTGATTGAAAGACATCATGTTTACGCTAGTGACCTTTAAATTTTTTATTTCCACTACTGCAGTTATGGCCATAGACCATTATCAAGTGCAGATGTTTTGGCTTTAGGCCATGTCTACTTTATACAGGCTGACACATTTATGTGTCGTTGTCATTTGCTGTTATATACACACACATAAATGTGTCAGCTTGTATAAAGTAGACATGGCTTAAAGGCAAAACATCTGCACTTGATGACGGCCTAGGGCCGAAATTGCAATAGTCGAAATAAAAGGTTTAACGGTCACTGGCGTAAACATGATGCCAGTTATGAAAAGTTGGTTAAATTTTTGGTGTTAGCTTGATTTGTAGCGTATACCGCAGTCTAAGTAAGCCTGCAAGGTGAATTCGCGGTTGCGAGAAAGCGGAACCAAATAACGTAATTCCTTAAGAAGCTATCACGTTCCTCATGAATTAGGAATTAAAGTTTTCCATCCCTCACATGTAGCGAGACTGAGACGTTACGCATCCTTTCCGGTGAGTGGATGATAGAAGGAAAACGAATAGGTGTCATGCAAGATGAAGTATTGGCTGGCTCTGAGCACTATGGGACTCAACTGCTGTGGTCATAAGTCCCCTAGAACTTAGAACTACTTAAAGCTAACTAACCTAAGGACATCACACACATCCATGCCCGAGGCAGGATTCGAACCTACGACCGTAGCGGTCGTGCGGTTCCCGGCTGTAGCGCCTTTAACCGCTCGGCCACTCCGGCCGGCAAGATGAAGTATTCCTGAAGTTTACAAGGCACATTGTTGGTTTCGTGCTTAAACTTGTGTACTACGAAGACAGGCTGCTTAATTGCAGCACCATTTGAAATAACGTCCCAGGTGGTTATAATTAGAGGGCAGCTACTCACAGAGGTCCAGTGTAGGTTGTAATTACAGTACATTTTTGCAAAATTTGTGGTAAGGTCTTACGGGAACAAACTGCTGAGGTCATTGGTCTGTAAGCCTACACATTGCTTAATCTAACTTAAACTAACTTACGCTATGCACAACACACACACCCGTACCCGAGTGGGGACTCGAACCTCCGATGGGGGGGAGCCGCACGGGCCGTGACAAGGCGCCCCAGACCGCGCGGCTACCCCGCGCAGCTAATTATAGTATTGCGGCAAAATTTGGTAGATACGCTAATGCGTTAATTCGGAACCGATTTACGCTGGAAAAAAATTAGCTCCAATTTTGGCCACCAGGTGCAAATCTTGCACTGTACAGCATCTCGTCGCTGTCTCCGCTGCTCATATTGAACAAAATGTGTAAGCAGCGATTAGCAAGAAGATCAACATTATGTCTTTCTCACTTGTTTGACCTTTCCTGCCCACATCCCGTTCCTAATACACTACATACGGAAACATTTCCGAACGTCTTTCTAGCGCTCACAATGTCAGACTTGCACCTGGTTGCCAAAACTGGAACTAAATTTTTTCCAGAGTTAATCGGATCCACATTAACGCATTGGACTATTTTTGCCATTCACACTGGACAAGTGTAAGAAGCTGCACTTTAATTATAACCTCCCGGTACCTGTCACAAACGTGTTATTACCACTGCTATTGCACTGACGGGAAATATGAAGTCTGTCCATCGTGATGGTACCTTTCCATCTCTAGTGATCTCGATCTCTAAGAGATAAACTCCAACCGTACTTCGTTCCCAGTACAAGTGTTTTACACTAAAGCCTTCCCTTGAATAATGAGGTCGAGAATTCGTTTAGGTCTGTTCGACCGACAGTGAAGAACCTAGAGATATTCTACAGCCCATTATGTGTCTTTCCCCTGTGGATTGTGAGGACAAGATTAGATTAATTACACACCCGACTGTAACGGGCAGCAGCCCGAAATGTATTACCGTATGAAGTACCCTCAGCCGTGCGCTTTTTAATGAATTGCAGAGCACTTGGGCAGATGTAGATCTGACGCGAGGATTTCACGCCGCTGTGACGGACGCAGGCCTCCGCGCCAAAAAGACGCGCGTAGCCGCCGGCTCTTCCCATTCCGTGGTGCGGCCCGCAGAGTACAGCTACCTCCCCCTCTCCCCCCCGGCCGCCGCCCCGCAACACTCCTTGCCCAAGGCAGCCACGCTGTCGCTGTCGCGATATCGCCGGCTGCCCCGCCCCTCCTCGGAAACAACGACACGGCTCGCTTCCGGCACAATTTCCCGCGTGGGATTGGCCGCTACGCCAGCAGGCCGTAGAGAACGCCTTAAAACTCTGCCCCTTACACCCCACCTCCCTCCCTCCCTCCGCTACGACAAGCTAGTGCCCTCCTATATCAACAGGGGCGGAACCCCGCAATGTTGCCGGAAATATCGCGTCTTTGTGCTGCGAGAACCACAATATTCCTGTAATCACGGCGGTCGCTTTCTTCACATTTCCTTGCGTCGGCGGCTTCGGCCTTCTAAATCTACTTACAGTACAATAGCTAATAAAGAGTAAGGCGAAGTTAAAAAGTTCCCTCCAGTTCTCTCATCGGACTAATATATACGAATTTTTGGTTTTTCAGCCTCGATTTGAAAATCATATCACACAGTTTGATGGACACCCCTGGTTCGCCACGTTACATAAAGAAGAATAAAACATTATTGTTTCAAGCGTATATTTTTTGGGTAAATGAAATCTTCGTACTGTAAGTTCCAACAAAGTGAAAAGCGTTTAACAGGAAAACACGTAACACCAAAAATTCGGCCAGTCTCATACATTTCTTTTCTTTTAAAGCGAGAAAACGATCATTACTACGAAAGGATTTTACTTCTGGAACGAACAAACGTAGCTGCTCTCTGCAGTCGCGCCGCTACCCAGATTTATTGACTTATCTCCCTTTTTGTGGTCCCATACCTCTGTCGGTAAAAATGGAACCCCTGTACGATCGCTTCGTTACCCATCTATTTGTTAAGGATCTTTTTTCTCAGGGTCGGGTGGCGTATCAAGGTGAAACGTATGTTACATATTGTGCTTCTATGTAAATGCAGTCAGAAGATACGGCCGTTTATGTCACACATTTTGATACTCGAACATTCACTCCTCAAAACCTATAGGGTACTTCCCGTTGACCTAGAATCATGAATTATGGTAAGAATCAATATTTCACTGTAAACGTAAAGGAAAAAACTGCGAAAATAGTTAATATGCAGTTATGTCGCATAAAACATTCACTATGAGATCAAAAGTATCCGGACACCCCCAAAAACATACATTTTTCTTATTAGATGCATTGTGCTGCCATCTACTGCCAGGTACTCCATATCAGCGACCTCAGCAGTCATTACACATCGTGAGAGAGCAGAATGGGGCGCTCCGTGGAACTCACGGACTTCGAACGTGGACAGGTGACTGGGTGTCACTTGTGTCATACGTCTGTACGCGAGAATTCCACATTCCTAAACATCCCTAGGTCCACTGTTTCCTATGTGACAGCGAAGTGGAAACGTGAAGGGACACGTACAGCATAAAAGCGTACACGCCGACCCCGTCTGTTGACTGACAGAGACCGCCGAGAATTGAAGGGGGTCGTAATGTGTAATAGGCAGACATCTGTCCAGACAATCATACAGGAATTCCAAACTGCATCAGGATCCACTGCAAGTTCTATGACAGTTAGGCGAGAGGTGAGAAAACTTGGATTTCGTGGTCGAGCGGCTGGTCATAAGCCAAACATCAAGCCGGTAAGTGCCAAACGACACCTCGCTTGGTGTAAGAAGCGTGAACATTGGACGACTGAACAGTGGAAGAACGTTGGGTGGAGTGACGAATCACGGTACACAATGTGGCGATCCGATGGCAGGGTATGGGTATGGCGAATGCCCGGTGAACGTCATCTGCCAGCGTGTGTAGTGCCAACAGTAAAATTAGGAGGCGGTAGTGTTATGATGTGGTCGTGTTTTTCATGGAGGGGACTTTCACCCCTTGTTGTTTTGCGTGGCACTATCACAGCACAGGCCTTCATTGATAAGATGTCGATTCAGTTTAATGAAAACCTGAGTAGATGACATTAGGAACCATGTAAGCACACAGCTAAAGACCGAAAGGCATAGAGAAGTTGAGGGCAGGCCTTTGTCCAGAATTGAGATCAGACGGCTGGTGATGCGACTGTGATCTCTGTGAAGAATGTCTATCCAACATTTGGAGGGTTGTGGTATAGTCAAACTGCATCGATAAAGTGCAAGACGTGTTCGTAACTAATCTTTGTGTGACAGATGAAGATACGTAAGGAACACCATCCAATTCACCCAATAGTGTATTGTAGAAACAGACCAGTCTGTAACTAGACTGCTTGATAAACTTCTTAAAAGTACTTATACTTCTGACAATAGCGGTTAAGTGCATAATATTATGGCTCTGATTAACGAAATAAAGGAGAAACCAATCACTGATTCTTCCCATTAGGTTTCACTGTATGTTATAATCTATACTCCAAATAACAGGGATAAATTTCCTTAAATACAGTAAAATTTCAAGTCAAGAGACCATTTAATTCTACGAACTTTTACAACTGATTACAAGTTTTAACTGTTTCGCTTTTAATTCTGAGTTACATATTCAAAACAACGATTTAACCATGGGGACCTGCATTTCAGAGATGTGGCTGACTTTTTTATCGATGACCTAGAAAATAATATTTTAAAGTCTGAGCACTCCATTATGGATAAAATTGTTTTATAATAAAAGTTACCTAGACGATATGTTGTTGCTTATTAATTGTAGATACAGAAGAAATAGTAAAAAAGTTCAACAACGCTCATAGAAGCATTGAGTTTATTGTGGAGCACGAAACTGACGGCAGTTTGCAATTTCTCGGTTTGCACCTTAAAAGGCAGGGCGAACAACATTGTTTACCGTTTACAGGAAATCGACAGCGACTGATGCTGTGATTCCTAATGACTCATGCCATCCACAGGCTTATAAAGAACCTGCCTTCCATAGTTTAGCGCACAGGACAGTCAACAAGCCAGTGAGAAGGACGGATATAGAGTCGGAACTAAATACCGTTAAGATGATAGCTGTTGATAACGGTTACAGTGTAAATATTGTTAATGAATTGCTGCGCCAAGATAATAAGACCAGAAAGAATAAACCTAGCGAAGAAACAATGAAAAGGGTCACTATGCCGTAATATGGAACATTCTTTCAAAAAGATGCGAGTATTTTTACACCGTATGGTGTTAAAATAGCGTTTCTGACAAACAGTTTAGTGAGGTATAACCTGAAACGTGGCGCCCGTAAAAAAGATGAATATGTTCGAAAGATAAGGAAATTATAAAATTCAGTGCGCATCGTGTGAAGCAAAGTATATTGGACAGACAGCAAGAACATTGTAGGTCAGATGCAAGGAACATAAAGATGTCTTCAGACTGGATAGTTATGACAGATCAGCTGTTGTGATTCATGTATACGAAACAAGTCATCCCCTCAAGGATATAAAATAACACTTGGAAATATTACACTTACAAAGAAAGGGAGAAAACTCGACTTGCTGGAAGAATTGGAGATCGCCATTCAGGGAAAAAAAAAGAAAAAAAGGCAATATTCTGAATGCGCAAGTTAATGAAAACGGAATGAGATTTCTTAACGCTTGTGTACAATTATTTTAACACAGATGCGCAGTTATAAATTCGCAGTGCCACTTTGACGAAGTAGCTTGAAGGTAACGACCTACACTTAGAAAATGGGGAAAATTCACGACCAATAGAACAGCATTACGGTTGAGCCAATAGCTGCGCCTACGCAGTAACACTGCGAACATGTCAGTTCACAACAACCCCTGGAGCCCAGCCTCAGCGTCAATTCGACCCTCTTGGAGTCCACAGAGGACACCAGGCCATGGCCTAGTGCAGTGTGAGATGAGAGATGAGACGGCTGCGGAGAAAAGTCGTCGATTTTAATGTAAGACAGGGCCATAGTCCAAAACGTTTTTATTTCATTTTATTTCCTGAACGCCACAATTGTGCTGATAGACTTTCTAGCGTTTTAACCACAATGAACTAAGTTTTACAACCTGACGAGGAGAACATTGTGTCTCGAAACGCGTTGTTGAGCTGTCTGTAGGACGAACATTGCAGTTGACTGCTACCAGCGATTATTATTGAACTAACCTTTAAGTTTCGCTCCGTCGAAATACAGCAACTATATCTGATACACTAAAAAATAAAAAGCGGTATCATTTCTTCGAAAGCCTGAATGATTAGCATGTGACAACGTCAGCACATTGTCAAATATTCTATTCACTTTGCATCAGCGACAGTTCGCTCTGGACTTTTCTCTGGACTTTTCCTCCATTTGTGTAATAGCGCACATGATTATCGCTACACCGAGCCGTGAGTTTCAGCCACGCCTATATTCGGCTAGAAGCGTGTACTCGCTTCATGGCCGAGGCGCTACTGAATGGCAATAAGTAAAATTGCCGACGTAATTACGCGACTCAAATGTACCGCCAGCTGCCGGAGAAGAACGCAAATAATACGAACGCAGAGAACCCACGGCATTGTTCGCAGCACAAAAGAGGACAACATTAAAAAATTTAACGGGGCAATTTTTATGCATTTCCTCCACTAGGACAGAACTGCGTCATCCGCCCGGCTGGAGTCGTTCATCGGCGACAAAAAGCCGTTGCTGCTAGCAGCCGGCTGCTGTGTCCCTCGATATAGTTGTCACTATTATCTGCGGGATGCGTGCTCAGCCACCGAACACTTTGCCGGCCATATTCTGGGATTGACGTGACAGGAACGCCATCCGCATTCGATCGGCCTTGCAAGAGAACCCACGTTTAGATTTGTTACGATGTTGTCCCTAACCCGACTTAACAGATTCGTCAGAGACAGTATGAGACGAAAGAAAAGGAAGATCTGTTAGAGTTTAACGTTCCTCCGACCTCAGTGCCAGCTGGGACACAGTAATGTCAGAGTTGATGACGAAGAAAACTAACGGAAGCACTGTTTACTTAACTATTCCGGCTGTCACTGACATTTAAAGAATCCTCTTCTCTGGCTGTAATTTACCCCGATTACTCCTCTCTGACAGTGACGAAAGAGTGTTATCATTGTACCATATGGAGAGAATACTGTTACAAGTACCCATGGCTAAATCATTGTTTTAAATATGCAACTCAGTATTAAAAGCGAAACAGTTAAAACTTGTAATCAATTGTAAAAGTTCGTAGAATTAAATGGTCTCTTGCTGTCAAATCATTTATTTTTGTCTGTTGAAGGTTTCTTCAGGTTATGGAAACGTACAGTGAATTTCTGGCTTTGCCGTTTCAAAGTCAATCCATAGATGGTGTACTGATGCCAACTTATTATTACCGAACTTTTGCCTATGCAAATTTGGTTCCTGATTGTATACTGTATATTCGTGAAAAATGGATAGTTAAAAATATATAACTAGGATTAGTCACTTCCTACGTTTTGTTAAAAGAGCTTCAATCGCTGCAAAATTATTTCACTGGTATGTCACTTCATGTAAATTCACTTCTCAAACGATAGTCATTAACAGTTTTCCTGCATTTTCGCTGACTTTTGTTTCTAATTTTGCAACACAACTTTCACACGTCTTAAACAGAACATTAAAAAAAGTGGCGAATATTTTGAGACGTGGTAGTACCAACCAAGACAAAAAAGTCAAATAACTGGCGTATCCAGCGGCATCTTCTTCTGCGGCTGACTGCCAGCTGCTGCTGCTGCCTCCTCGATGGGCGCTAAACAGACCCGTTGGCAAAGAAGTATACCGTACAGGTCTCTGCTGCCCTCGCCCTGTGACACTCAGCAGAAAAATGAAACAGAGCTATGCAGTTACATGTACTACTTTGGCTGTTATATAGCAAAGGCAATGCTTAAAAATAACGTCACTCAGCTTTCCAGAAACGTAGTGCGCCGAAAAGTTTGGAACGCCACAGGTTGTCTATTCAGCCGTGCAGACATATGAAGTCCATTCCTTTTGTTACATACATCGTACTTATTACCCTTCTGAACTAGATTGGAAAGATACGGTAAGTCAAACATCTAACATTAAGCACGTTGCAGGTTATCACGGAGGGAATGAAGAGCTGAGAAAATTCCCAACTGGAATTTCATTCTGGTTACGATGTAAAATGTTTCCTGGCTGCTGATAAATACATTATGGTAAGAATGGCTTGGTAAAAAATGTGTCGCACCTTTTGCTTGCGCTTACATTGATTTCCTCCTTTCTCCCCACTGGAGCCGAGATATATAATCAGAAAAAACCTATAAATATTAGCTTAACAAACCAGTCTTTTGCATCGCTAGTAACCTTACTTTATGAAGTAATAATCCCCTACTACTCATGCACTCATTGTCTAAAAACACTAAAATAAGTACGTATAATAACTGGAAATGTTTAGGAAAAAACAAACACCTAGTTGAGGAGCGAAGAAAATATCCGACCCAACCGGGAGTGTAACCCTGGACCCTGCCATATAGAGGCAGCGAATCTAACCCACAGTCCAATATTAGAATGAAAATCGATGTAATATAATTATATACTTGTTAGAAATTTCACCTAATCATTCTACAATAACTACACTTTTCAAAAAAAATGGTTCAAATGGCTCTGAGCACCATGGGACTCAACTGCTGTGGTCATAAGTCCCCTAGAACTTAGAACTACTTAAACCTAGCTAACCTAAGGACATCACACACATCCATGCCCGAGGCAGGATTCGAACCTGCGACCGTAGCGGTCGTGCGGTTCCAGACTGTAGCGCCTTTAGCCGCTCGGTCACTCCGGCCGGCCTACTACACTTTTCCTCAGATTTTATATTCATGTTCTATTTTATTTACTGTTATTCAGATGGTTAAGGAATTGAGTAAATGTTTTACATGCCTTTAATATTGTAGTAATTTAGATCTTTCACTCGTTTTCTGTTTAGGTGTCACCAACAATCAAAACAAATATAGTCCAAGCAGCAAATGCTAGTAACTATCAATCCGAAGACGTCATATTATTAATTAATAAAATTCTTCTAAGGAAACCTTCTAAAACGTGACGAAGTGCATTCATCAGTATTGTGCGTATCAGTGCGAGTAATTAAACAGTAAGCATTTTCAAAAACACTACTTATATTGAAACGACAGTTGTGCATGGTAGCCCGCATCTCGTGGTCGTGCGGTAGCGTTCTCGCTTCCCACGCCCGGGTTCCCGGGTTCGATTCCCGGCGGGGTCAGGAATTTTCTCTGCCTCGTGATGGCTGGGTGTTGTGTGCTGTCCTTAGGTTAGTTAGGCTTAAGTAGTTCTAAGTTCTAGGGGACTTATGACCACAGCAGTTGAGTCCCATAGTGCTCAGAGCCATTTGAACCATTTTTGTACATGGTATTGAAAATGAAGTTAAAACTACAGCATGGCCTTATATACAAGGTCGATCAAAAAGGTTCAATTTGAGGGCGCTGCTACAAAGTATACGCAACGCAGCACGACCTCGATGTGTGTATATAAGCACCGACATTTAGGCAATGGTTTAATGTTCGTGTCCTTCAGACGTGCGTGTGGTAAATGCAGAAACGCGAACTATGGCGTCGTTATTAGCGAATGCATCTAATCAAGATCAACGTGTTGTTAGCCTTGTCTTAGGTGCCAAAGGAGAAACACCAGTACACACCCGTCGGTAAATGACGTATGTGTATGGAGCAGCATGTCCGTCGGAAACCACCGCTGTGGAATGGTGTTGCTGCTACAAGACAATGTACGTCCTGATATCGCAATGTCATAACGCATAAGTTACGAAAAATTTCTAGAGCACCCATTCTATAGTCCTAATCTCTATAAATGCGATTATCATGCCTTCGGCCTCTTAAAAACTACCTTGAAGGGTCAAGGATTCCTATCGGACAAGGAATTGCGATGTCCTTATGTTAGTTAGGTTTAAATAGTTCTAAGTTCTAGGGGACAGATGACTTCAGATGTTAAGTCCCATAGTGCTCAGAACCATTTGAACGATTTTTTAACACACATTGAAAAATGTTTTCATCACCCCGGTTCCCAGAACCCATTCAGATAAATGTTGACTGTGGATATTGTATCACAGCACATTCCCTTTGACTGTTCAGATATGTCGCTAAACTCACCCAAAGATGTCAACAACCATGCATGAGCAGCGCCTATTAGACGGAAGGGGTCCGACAACCGACCAGTTCCAGTCATTCCACCAGGAAGGAGGTACACGGCTCGTGTTGTCTGTAGATCAACCTGGCAGCAACGCCACCATGTTCAACAATGCTTTTGGTGCAGCCACAGGACGTCGTGTTACGACTCAAACCGTGCGCAGTAGGCTGCATGACGCGACACTTCACTCCGACGACCATGGCGAGGTCCATCTTTACAACCACGACACCATGCACCGTGGTACAGATGAGCCCAACGACATGCCCAATGGACCGCTCAGGATTGGCATCACGTTCTCTTCAGCGATGAGTGTCGCATATGCCTTCAACCATACAATCGTCGGAGACGCGTTCGGAGGCAACACGGTCACGTTGAACGCCTTAGACACGCTGTCCAGCGAGTGCAGCAAAGTGGAGGTTCCCTGTTGTTTTGGGGTGGCATTATGTGGGGCCGACGTAAGCCGTTGGTGGTCATGGAAGGCGCCGTAGCGGCTGCACGATACGTGAATTCCATCCTCCGACCGTTAGTGCAATCATATCGGCAGCATATTAGCACATCTTGTGAATGACTTCCTTCAGAATAACGACATCGTTCGGCTAGAATGGCCTGCATGTTCTCCAGACTAGAACCCTATCGTAAATGCCTGGAATGGATTGAGAAGGACTGTTTATGGACGATGTGACCCATCAACCACTCTGAGGGCTCTACGCCAAATCGCTGTTGAGGAGTGGGACAATCTAGAGCAACACCGCCTTGATGACCTTGTGGATAGTATAACACGACGAATGGAGGCATGCATCAATGCGAGAGAACGTGCTACTGGGTATTAGAAGTACCGGTGTGTACAGCAATCTGGACCACCACTTCTGAAGGCCTCGCTGTATGGTGGTACAAAATGCAATGTGTGGTTTTCATGAGCAATAAAAATGGCCGAAATGATGTTTCGGATGTGCGTGAATTCCTAAGGGACCAAACTGCTGAGGTCAGCGGTCTCTAGACTGACACAGTACTAAAACGAACTTGAACTAACTTATGCTAAGAACAACAGACATACACCCATGCCCGAACCTCCGAAGCTCCGGCGGGAGGGGCCGCGCAGTTCATGACATGGCGCCTCTAACCGTGCGGCCACTGCGCGCGGCAAATGATGTTTATGTTGATCTCTATTCCAAATTTCTGTACAAGTAACGGTACTCTCGGAACCGATGTAATGCAAAACTTTTTTTGATGTGTGTAATTTCGTCTCTGTTTTCCCAGTTCCGTAAAGCGTAGTGAGTCTCGGACGGATCTGGAGTAATAGAAGCTCCACGGACAATAATTAAAAGCCGCGCGGGTTATCCGTGATGTTTGAGGCGTTTTGTCACGGCCCGCGCGGCTTCCCCGTCGGAGGTTCGAGTCCTCCCTCGGGCATGTGTGTGTGTGTGTGTGTGTGTGTGTGTGTGTGTGTGTGTGTGTCGTCCTTAGCGTAAGTTAGTTTAAGTTCGATTAGGTAGTGTGTAAGCTAAGGGACCGGTGACCTCAGTAGTTTGATCCCATAAGAGCTTACCACAAATTTCCAAAAATAATTAAAAATACATTCATGGCTGCCATCATAAAGATTCGCATTTGTCATGAATTTTGCACAGTATAGGTGGATATTTTTGGAAATTGTTACACTTACCCACTTCACCTAAGACATGTTCTTATTTGCACTATAAAACATTTCAAAAATATGAGAAGTAGTTTAAAGTATGATGGAAGGAAATTTACCTTTTGACTACAAAGAAAGATGACTGCATGAAAATGCGATACCTACTCATCAGGTTGCGTAGTGATGAGTCTTAGTAATAGCTCCCTGCTGGCAGACATAAGTAGAAGTTTTGGGGTTCATTCTGTAGAAAATTGTGCGTAGCTATTTAGCCATAGAATAATAAGTAAGAAAAGTAAAAGAAATAGGCGTAAATTTTCTAGAATTGTTGGTCTGTTAATTTCTCAGTAAGGTATGTGAAGTTCATGGGTATACTGGGCTACACTATCTGTATTGGAAAGCTTGTAGTGCTGTGTAGGAGTGAGGGAGACAGAGAGCAATGAAACGTTTCACTGGCGGACAGTCAACAGGCGGGCGACGTGGCCAGTCGTAAAGGGGAATTGTGGGCCGCGCGCTCACCTGTTTCCCGTGGCCGCAAATTGGCGGCGCGGCTGCACGAAGTACTGGCGCCACAAAAACTATGCTAATATATGGAGCGAGAACAAAAACAGCCGCTGCGGCTTTCCGTGGGCGCACCGGCTTTTGCGGCCGAATCAAAGCAAACACTGGCTAGAAAAAAGCGCCGGACTGCGTGCCAGCGCGGAAAAACCACACACCCTCAATCCGTCAGCCAACGCATCGCAGTCCCGTAATCTACCCTGCTCCGATACTCGACCACACTGGTTGTCATTTCCAATAGACGTTCTGTACAGGTTAAGCGTATGAAAGAACAGTGTCCATCAATATAACAGTCTAAGGTCCACGAAAGAAACCTGTCCGCTGTCAGTCAGTCAACGAACATTTCGCAGTCCCCTATTCGTCCCATCTCCGATACTAGACCGCGCCGGTTGTGATTTCTTATAACCGTTCTGAACAAGCCGAACGTATGAATGAATAATGCCTATTGATATTGTTACTTACTCTAAGAAGGAAGCCTGACCGCTCTCAGTCGGTAAGCGAACACATGGAAGCCCCACGATCGACCCTGCTCCGATACTCTGCCAAGCTGGTTGTCATTTCCAGCAGCATCTCTGCAGAAGACAGACGCGAGAGTGAATGACGTCCATCGATATGTCCAACTGTTGGCTACGAATCAAGAGCTATTCGCAATTTTTTCTTGACGATTTCTTCCGATCTTTTTTTCAGCTGAAATGTTCCAGAAGTTTGATACTATCTTAGATTTTATTTTTGTACGAGCGAACGCGGCGTTGCTTCGGAGTTGTATGTATGGGACTTGTATATACAACATGAATTCCTACCCCCTCCCTTCTCCCCCCTATCCCCTCCTCTCCCCTCTCTTTATCGATATCTTCCTCGATCCCCCCTTTCTCTGTGCGTCACCTCCTACCCCCTCTCTCTGTCCATCTTCACCTCCCACCTCTGTACGTCCATTTCCACCCCCTCTCCCCTCTGTCCTGTTACCCCTCTCTCTGATCTTCATCATTATTTACTGTTACTGCAAACGAAATCTAAATTGGGAATTCGGTAAATCGGTTGGGATCACTGGCATACGAAGAATGACAGACACCTCCTCAACTCTTGGGTGTGTGAGGATAGTAGCTTCAATGACAGTATTTCACACAGTTTTAAGTTGTGAATGGATAGGGTTACAAAGTATCGGACAATTCATACTCCGTAGGAGTAGCTAATCATAAGCCGATATTTTTTTTTTTATATTTATGACGATCCACAGTCTCCAGATGTTTAATAAACGTAAACATGGTCCGTAGCAGACTATAATGTGATTTTTTAATCATGTGATTAGCTAATTTTGACTATTTGTCACTGTCAAGCACCCGTAAAACCAACTTGGAAACTCACTACATTGTCTGCATACATCGCCACGTATAAATAACACTTCCACACCTCAGTGCAGTAATGTTTTATCTTAATGTGAACTGTGGAAGTGTTATTTATACATGGCGATGTATGTAGACTATTTAGCGTATTTCCAAGTTCATTTTACAGGTGCTTGACAATGACAAGTAGTCGAAATTAGCTAATCGTGCGATAAAAAAATCGCCTTACAGTCTACTGCGGACCACAGCCGATAAGTCATAAATACAACGTTCCTGCTTTCTGCAAAACCGACGGCGAGGAAGAAAACAAAAAAGCATACTCCTGTGTATACAACTTAAAGTTTAAAAGAAAGAATACATATGAGAGAAACAATTTGTCTAATGGTTTCTAAGCCCACTTATTGTTGTCGAAACTGTCATTACAGATATTTCACAAAGCTGCTTTGCTTAAACGAACCACGTTCGTCGAAAAATCCCTGAGAACTTTGAGTCGTGAACCAGACAAAAGAGCGTCGTAATTCTGTAAACACCGTACTTGGTGCAAGCTCGGCCATCAGCACTTTTCTAGCACTTGCACAGTGTGTGAGAATTCTTAGGCTGCCTTTACGCGAAGGCTGCCTTTTACGACCGCAGACATTTTCCAAAGTCGTACCTGTAAGCAAGAAACTTTGACGATAATTACTGACTGATCCTCTGGCCAAACAACAGATATGGAGGAGACATTTTGGTCTGCAGTTTGTCTGTAAACTCTTCTTAAGCAGCGAGAAGTCACTCATTATATATTCTTGACCGCAGTCCTCCGCAATATGAGACGAAATAACTATCCTTACTTATTATTAAATCTGTTGCAGTCGAAGAAACAGGTTCAATATACAACCACAAAAATTTTTCGTCATTTTCCCAATCACACTATCTGCCTGGTAACAAAGATAATTTTATTTCAAGTCCGAGATCATTTCTTTCTGGCAAATCCTTCTTTTCGCTAAATGAATATTTAATTAAAGTCTAGTAGCTTATGCAGTTTAGTAGAGATAAATGGTTACTTCGTTGTTAAATGTTTGTTTCAGTTGTATATCATGAGTACTATCTTTCTTCTTTTTCTTCTGCCTCTGTCCCACATCTACTCGGGGTTGGCATCGTTACCATCGGATTTGGTATAGTTAATTTAGTGGGTCCCCTCCCTGTCGCGACACCGTTACCCCGGAACGGAATATGTGTACCCCAGCAGTCTGCGAGCAGTGTTACTCATGTGAAACATTGCGAACGTTTTCTAAATGTTTGTGAATCGTGTAACTAAGGCAGGATTTGGTTACTAGCTCAGTATTCGCCTAATCGGATATGGGAAACAGCCTAGAATCCACATCCAGGTAGGCTAGCACATCGGCGCTCTCCATTAAACCGCCGAGCGGAATCGATCAGGGCTGGCGCACCTCCCCGACCCGGAAGCGGCGCTTTAACACGTACGGCTATCCTGGAGGGTGTATCAATAGTACTACTGAGAGGTTCCATGCCCTCTTTTGCATGTAGCATCTCATTTGCATCAATTTTGTTAATGTTTTATGTCATTGCACGTTGGCAACAGACCGAATAAGGTTATTGTGGCCGGCCGGTGTGCTCAAGCGGTTCTGTGCTCTTCAGTCTGGAACCGCGTGACCCCTACAGTCGCAGGTTCGAATCCTGCCTCGGGCATGGATGTGTGTGATGTCCTTAGGTTAGTTAGGTTTAAGTAGTTCTAAGTTCTAGTGGACTGATGACCTCAGATGTTAAGTCCCGTAGGGCTCAGACCATTTGAACCATTTGAACCGAGGTTATTGTAATGAGAGTATTTGTACCGAGAGCTCAAAAATACTTTTCACTTGATTCCTATGCATGTTGGGATAGTTCCCTGCGTGGCCTGTGTGAGGCGAGCATCGGAGGTTGCAGCACACTGCATTCCCGGTTGGGGGCTGCACTTCCCCGAATTCTGAGGGAGACGTCTGAGTGTCGCCGCAGTTTATGTGTTTAGCGTTCCGGCGCGTCTGGAACGAAGACTCCTGGCACCGACTGACTGCATTGTCCTCTTGATTCTCAGAATAGTTGTGCGACTGTCTGGCGCCGGATGGCCGGTGGTTTAGGCAGGTTGTTTTCGTAGCCGGTCGAATGGCAAGTTCAGTGCCTCAGCTGAATCGCAGAGGCATGACTGGTCAACTTAAATTTGGGCTAGTTGACGTCATAATACCCTGCTCGAAATCGGAGGGAGCGGTCGCTATTGGCGCGAATGACGATCTGAGACAATGTGGGGGAATTTTGGAATCAGCACTGAATGCTGATTCGGGTTTTCGAGGAGAGTAGGCATTTGAGCAACATTGGCTTCGCTCTTGCGTCGCACGGGCGCAGGGGATTCGGTATCTGATCGTCGGAGTCGGACGGTCTTGCGACTTAGTCGCACTTTTTTCGGCAGAACTTAGAATTCTCGAAAAGCCTTCGAGGCCAGGGGTTGAAACAGAGTTGCTGCACACCAGAAGTTGGTGCCTACATCATCAGAAAACTGCCTACCGACGACCTGCTACAAATTTCAGGATTGGTAAAGTATTTTGCGGCTCTGGCATTGTAGGACCTATCAATTTTATACTTAAGTCCTCAGTAGCACGAGCGCTCGTTTTGCCACAAGTCCAGCTTGCTTGTTTCTCCATGTGATACCATGTGAGCTGTCACTACTAATCGCGATACTGAAAAATAGTCGAGACAGTAATATTTGATTGATTAGGACCTCTAGTCATTATCGTCATTATTTGTGACCGGGAGGGTAAGAACTCATCAGAAAGTTTTATCTCTTTATTGCCTATTAACCTATATGGTTCAAATGGCTCTGAGCACTATGCGACTTAACTTCTGAGGTCATCAGTCGCCTAGAACTTAGAACTAATTAAACTTAGCTAACCTAAGGACATCACACACATCCATGCCCGAGGCAGGATTCGAACCTGCGACCGTAGCGGTCGATCGGTTCCAGCCTGTAGCGCCTAGAACCGCACGGCCACTCCGGCCGGCTATTAGCGTATCATCTTCTTTTTTGTGTGACATAAAATTAAATATAGGGAACATAAAACCAGTAAAAGCCAGAGACAAAACAGTACACTTTCTTCAATCCTTAGGTCCCAGCATTTTTTCCTCTCTAATGTTGTTACAGCCTTACACCCTCATGCTTTCTTTTTTGAGAAAAAATCTATTACTTCATTCGTTCGTCAAACGTTTTGCTACATGAAAAATCAAAATGTCGTTGTCTAATTCTGAAAAACCTGTTAATACGTATAGTACCCAAGGCTGGTGTGGTTTCTATCTGATTACGTCTGTTCTGTCACTGTCTGCTAGATAGTACGAAACAGGCATTCCTAATATTGCAGCAATTGTAACATACGTCAAATAAGCGAGACTGTTTTGGCACAAATGGTCATTTTTTAACTACCTCATGTACCTAACAACACGACAGAATATAATTGATAAAGTAGCAACATTCAAACGCCTATTGCACCCACTACAAGCAAAAAGTTTCATGTTAGGAAATAGTTTCACATTTCGTTTGTACGCTCCTGTTTTTCAAGAATGAGATCGAAAAGTAGTAGTAGTATGAAATTTTTTTATAATTTTCGAATCGTCCTATTCTGCCACATAATTTATGTGATGTCCCTCTTCCTTTTCCTTCCTCGTTCTAACAAACAATCTTGTCATCACTAGTTCTGTAACTATTCCGGCCCCTACCAAACCTTATTCTCCGGTTAATTCAGCCAAACCTACCAGAATCACTAGTTCAGTCATCCCGCATTTATTCTCCAGTTAGGCATTATTACGTGTTCGTAAAACGAGTTTTCCGCACTATTCCGAGTATAGAACCTTAGCGGCTGCTAACCGGGAACTGTACAACTGGTCTTTAGTAGTGTAGCGATCTGGCAAAGATTTTCTGTCAAAATTTCATTTTCTTGGATACACCAAGAAGATAATATGTAATCTTTTTTACCTGTTGTTGGCGTTAGTCGTTTATTTCCACTCTGTTAGTCTCAGTCTATGGTTTTCGCTAATTATTATAACAATGCTGATCATTCAAGCAGCCAATCAACCACATAAACAAACAGCGATTGGCATTACCCGTATGGGTTTACTCAGCTCAGCTGTTTCCGGCCATGTTTTTTATTTCTTGATGCGACGGGGATTCCCCTGGCAGAGACATCACGTACCCTAAGCACGCATTTAAAAATCAACTTATGGTTCGTTTATAAATGAATTTAGAATGTGTTCAAAAATGTTCAAAACAAACTGAGACACGTTTCAAAATCATATGAGTGGTCGATAGACCAACGTGCTCTGAATGCTAGGCGTTTTGTGAAACAGGGTTTTTTTTTCTTCAAGAACATTAATTTGGCGCCACCTGAAATAGTGGCGTGGGCCAGATACCCCGGTTTACCGCTACTTCCACCCCCCCCCCCCCTCCCCCCGGCATCGCCCCCACCCCACACCCCCAACCCTTAGCTTCGGGCCTGCCAAGTGAGACGGCAGACCGAAACCGTTTGATATTAGAGTGTCCGCGATATCAGAAATAAAGACATAACTTCCTCAAGGATTCAATAAGAACAAGATTTCTCAAAGTACGTGTGACAGAATTCTTTCGGAAACTATACGCGATGGATTGGGTCACTATTGACCGGTTTCAGAAAGGGGCGGATATCCAGATATAAAGCAAACGCAAAGGTAGAGTGTAGGCTTAGGGACAGATGACCTCAGCAGTTTGGTTCCATAAGACCTTACCACAGATTTCCAATTTCGTAGGCTGAACAGCTATATGCTGCTGCAGTCTCGATGTTCGATGTATACGGAGGAATGTCTTCGGCGGCTGCGAACAATGATTCCCAGTTGCTACTGTGATGTTCTAAATAGTAAACAGTTGTAATACTTTGACTTGTGCTATTTCCGTTGTAAAAAAGTATATCACGAAGCAGATATAGTTTAACTTAAAAACATCTATGTTCAGTATAAGGTATACTGTAGACTGACAGTTTGTAAATAGTTTCCCTGGATCGACAGATAACGAATAAAACCAATTAAATAAAGTTAAAAATAAAAAATGACAGAAAATCCGATTATAAATTGTTGTCCACCGTACCAAAGTCCACCACCAAACTGCAACAGTTCAGTGAAGAGCAACCATACACGTCAAATAGCTTTCATCCGCAGATCCGCCGTCCTTGGGCGCTTGTTTTTTGTTCCCGGTAGGGCGAGCGGCAGGATTTTTCGCTCGGCTGTCGGGCGGCTGGATTTGGCGAAGCGAGTCCGTGAATGAGGGCCGTGGGCCGCGCAGCCATTAGGGCGCCGCCTGTCAGCGGCCGTCAATAGCCGCCTCCGGTTGACACTCTGACTGCGACTCTGACTGCCACGTGACTGCTAATGACGCCCCCACCCCGCGCCGCCCACTCGCTCTGGCCACTTGTTCGTCACAGGCGGCGCCCGTGGCCACCGTGCGATCGCGCGTGTGCTGCTTATTAACGGACTCAGCTATTCTGCGTGTGGGCTGCAGCGCACAGTGCCATTCACTCCTGTGGTTGGACCAGGCACTGAACTTTATTTGAACTAGTCTGCCCAAGAGATTAAATTGTAAAGATAGGTGTCACATATTGTGTAACGACAATATACTGAAGTGAAAAATGGGATAGCGATGGCGGTAATATCGCGTACTCACTGTACAAAAACCCAGTATATTGGCGGACCTGTCATTTGTACTCAAGCGATTCATGTGAAAAGGTTTCCGGCGTGATTATGGCCGCACGACAGGAACTAACAGAATTTGAACACGATATTGCAGTTAGAGCTAGATGCATGGGATATTTCATTTCGGATATCGTTACGGAATTCAATATTCCGAGATCTACAGCGTGCAGAGTCCGCCGAGATTTTCTGGTATTACCTCACCACGGCTGTTCAGTGACCGACGGCTTTCAGGCTTTCACTTCACGACCGGCGTATGCGTAGTCTTGTCAGCACTAACAGGCAAGCAACACTGTGTGAAATAACTGTAGAAATCGATGTGGGACGTAGGACCAACGTATGCGTTAAGACATTGCGGCGAAGTTTCGCGTTAATGGGTTATGGCAGCGGACGACCAGCGCGAGCGCCTTTGCTAACAGCACGACATCACCTGCAGCACTTCTCCTGGGCTAGTGGCCATACTTGGGTGGCCCTAGACGACTGGAAAACTGTGGCCTGGTCAGATGAATCGCGATGTCAGTTGGGAAGAGCCGATGGGAGGGTTCGAGTGCGGCGCAAACCCCGAGATCCATGGACCGAAGATGTCAACAAACCACTGATGGTGGCTCCATAGTGGTACGGTCTGTATTTACGTGGAATTGACTGGTCCGATCATTGACTGGAAATCGTTATATTCGGCTACCTGGATATCATTTGCCGCCAAACAACAAGAAGACGTCACGTGACCGGGCCACACTTGTTTGCCATTGGTTTGAAGAACATTCTGCACAGTTCGAGCGAATGATTTGTAGAACCAGACCCCCGACATGAATCCCATCAAACATTTATGGGGCATAATCGAGAGGTTAGTTCGTACACAAAATCCTATACCGGCAACACTCTCGCAGTTATGGACAGCTATCGAGACAGCATGACTCAGTGTTCGCAAAGGGGACTTCCAACGACTTGTTGAGTCCATGCCATGTCTCGTTGCTGCACTACACCAGGCGAAAGGATGCCCCGCACGATATTACGAAGTATCCCATGACTCTTATCGCCTCAGTGTATTTAATTGACCATGATATGAAAAGTAGAGTGCACACAAAGTAAGTTAGCCTGCGCAGACGACGGCGTGGTGGACAGGCAAAAGAAGGGAGAGGGGAGTGACAACGAGATAGCGGTGATAGTGAAGGTGCAGCTGAACATCGGAAACTCAGGCAAAAACGCATATTTCGCGTAACTTGTAAGCTATAACTAGTAACTTTGCAAAAGTTACTATTATGTCACTACGAGCTATAATTCGACGACATTCAAAGCCAATAATTTCTCACTACAGTACCGAAACAGAAATCCACATAAAATACATGAATGTATGCGTGTTCCACACCCACTCCTAAACCACTGGAACGATTTCAGCCAAACTTGCTACACATATTACTTAGGCCTACTGCCTGGAAAGGAGCACTGTTGTATCAGGCCTTTACGAAATTTTTCTCGCTGACACCCCCACAAAATGATGGAAGGAAAAAGTTTATAGCTGAACATATTTTCGCTCTTCGTCTAGCAGCAGGCACGTCACTTTAATTTAGTACTTCTTTACTATTAATTTTATTTGCAACACATTTTTTTGACAATTGTCGCATATACCACTGAATCTACGTGCAAAATTACATCATCGTACGAGACACAGGTCAGGAAAGATGTCGTCATAAAGAGAGATGCATGAAAATGAAACAATAGGGGGAAATTCACGAGAGATACAGGCTAAAATATGCGTGAAATATATGTGACCTGTGCGTGCATAGCTAAGCCACAGATGAAAAGCTCCTCCTCAACCCCTTAATCGATTTCAACCAAACTTGGTATACAGATTACTTACGATCCGAAAAGCAATGCTGTGGCGGCAGTAACCACCAACGTCCTACTGTGGTGTGTTTGATAACGTGGTAGTGGACAGAGAGCAGGTATCGGAGGTGATGCGCACACAAAGAGTGGGAAGGGGCAGATGAACACAGATAGAGGGAGGAGCAAATGGGCAGGGTGAGGGGGGAGTAAGAGACAGGCAAAGGGGGAGGAGCAGCTACAGAGAGAGAAGGGGGAGGAGGATTGGATTCAGAGCGCAGGAAGAGATGGACAGAGAGAGGATGGAGGAGAAAATGGGCAGGAAAAGGAGGAAAGAGGAGATGGACAGGGAGATGGAAGTAGGAAACAGACACAGATTTGGGGAGTAGAAGATGGGAAAAGAGAGGGGGAGATGAGAATGGATACAGAGGAGAGGAGGTGTTGGACTGAGAAAAGGGAGAAGAGAAGATGGACAGAGGGAGAGGCTGAAAGAGAGGCAGAAGAAAGATACAGACGGAGAGGGGCAAGGGCACGAGGAGGGGATCGACAGAGAGAAGGGAGAGGAGGAGACGGAGAAGGAGTTAGGCGAAGAGTAGACGAGAAGATAAGATGGAGAAGGAGATGGACAGAGAGAGAGGGACGAGGAGATGGTCAGAAAGATGAGCAGGAGGATAAGTAGGGACAGGGGTTCAAGGAGGCTATGGATGCAGATAGGGAGGAGGAGGAGTTGGGCAACAAGGGGGGAGAAGAAGATGAATAAGGAAAAGAGGAGGAAGAGATGTACAGAGAAAAGGGAAGAGAGATGGAAAAATAGAAGATTGGGTAAATACGTTCTTGGAAAACTCTGGATTGCCCGCCTAACAGTCACATAAACAAAAGATTAACCAAAGCATACAAATCAAACCGCGTAGGAAATCTCATAAAAAATGAAATAAAAATATTGGAAAAAAGTTGGCCAAATGTTTTGTGAAGTGATTTGTATAAAAGCAGGAAATAAGACAGATTAGAGAAACAAGTGATGTGCCTTCGAAAGATGTTCGATATTATGTACAGAAAACGAGACTCCATGGTCTATATGATCCACCTGACAAACAGCCTCTAGTTCTCTTCAAAATTCGGAGTTAAACATTAAATTCTCAATCACCGCCACCTTTGTCATTGATTATTTTGAGCAGCAATCAAAGGCATATTACATATTTCTCTAATAATTCGTTTATTAATTAAGGTAAGTCATTTCACAAAACATTTGACTGCCCTTTTATGCGTAGTTTTTCTTTATTTAAAGTTTCTTATTGACAGTTATAACACGATTGTAGCTTTTTATCCGCAAAATAGTTAGCAGCAGCTGTTTGTAAAATGTTAAATGTTCCTTCAGTTCACTAATTAAGTTTTTGTAATTACTTTGATTACTTTAACACAATTAAGGCTTTTTTTTGTAAAACTAGAACTCATGTTGGTCCATTTGATAGCTCATTTGTCAATTTTACACACAAAAATCTATAGTTTAATTTCTAGAATGTGTTGTTTTTGATCTGAACAAATATTTGACCAATAAAAAAGGGGAACATGGAGCGTAGCATCAACGCCGCTTACTGCGGTACTGAGATGGCCCATGTGGAAAACCCCTGAACTTGATCTTCGCACTATCACAAAATCTTTCCCGAAGTAGTGAAGATTTGGCACGTATTTCAAGGTATGCCTTTCCATCCTTCTTTAATCTCTTTGTTGTGCCATTGGAGTAGCTAGCGGTTCCCAAGCACAGTTTCTGATAGCACTTTTGTTTCCTTGATTTCCTCTTCTGACAAAAACTCCATGGCACCCCATACAATCACAAGAGTCTGATCGGCCAGAACTTTCCACACACCTGTGGTGTGTGAAGACTGTGGGCCAAGTTATGTAGTAAAGAGACAGCAATGAGAACGGTCATAGTATGCAGGTCTCGGCGGTCAACATACCCGTGAGTAGCTGCCCCTTCAGGACAAGGGGATGAACTCGCCCATCACTGTGAACGAGAATGGATGTTTGTAGAAACACCGCGTTATTGTGCGCAAGATTTAAGAGGGTTCATGGAGCGTTTCGAATGGTACCGTAGACTGATTGATGCGTCACCTTCGTGGTAACTCTGGAAGAGATACCAAAGAGCTGCAGGCCGTACATAACACTGCTACAATCTCTCCGATACATGCCGGATCTCCAATGGTGGTGTCACACAAGTTAAAAAAGGTTTGCAGTTAAGGTTGGTGAAAACTACACTCCTGGAAATTGAAATAAGAACACCGTGAATTCATTGTCCCAGGAAGGGGAAACTTTATTGACACATTCCTGGGGTCAGATACATCACATGATCACACTGACAGAACCACAGGCACATAGACACAGGCAACAGAGCATGCACAATGTCGGCACTAGTACAGTGTATATCCACCTTTCGCAGCAATGCAGGCTGCTATTCTCCCATGGAGACGATCGTAGAGATGCTGGATGTAGTCCTGTGGAACGGCTTGCCATGCCATTTCCACCTGGCGCCTCAGTTGGACCAGCGTTCGTGCTGGACGTGCATACCGCGTGAGACGACGCTTCATCCAGTCCCAAACATGCTCAATGGGGGACAGATCCGGAGATCTTGCTGGCCAGGGTAGTTGACTTACACCTTCTAGAGCACGTTGGGTGGCACGGGATACATGCGGACGTGCATTGTCCTGTTGGAACAGCAAGTTCCCTTGCCGCTCTAGGAATGGTAGAACGATGGGTTCGATGACGGTTTGGATGTACCGTGCACTATTCAGTGTCCCCTCGACGATCACCAGTGGTGTACGGCCAGTGTAGGAGATCGCTCCCCACACCATGATGCCGGGTGTTGGCCCTGTGTGCCTCGGTCGTATGCAGTCCTGATTGTGGCGCTCACCTGCACGGCGCCAAACACGCATACGACCATCATTGGCACCAAGGCAGAAGCGACTCTCATCGCTGAAGACGACACGTCTCCATTCGTCCCTCCATTCACGCCTGTCGCGACACCACTGGAGGCGGGCTGCACGATGTTGGGGCGTGAGCGGAAGACGGCCTAACGGTGTGCGGGACCGTAGCCCAGCTTCATGGAGACGGTTGCGAATGGTCCTCGCCGATACCCCAGGAGCAACAGTGTCCCTAATTTGCTGGGAAGTGGCGGTGCGGTCCCCTACGGCACTGCGTAGGATCCTACGGTCTTGGCGTGCATCCGTGCGTCGCTGCGGTCCGGTCCCAGGTCGACGGGCACGTGCACCTTCCGCCGACCACTGGCGACAACATCGATGTACTGTGGAGACCTCACGCCCCACGTGTTGAGCAATTCGGCGGTACGTCCACCCGGCCTCCCGCATGCCCACTATACGCCCTCGCTCAAAGTCCGTCAACTGCACATACGGTTCACGTCCACGCTGTCGCGGCATGCTACCAGTGTTAAAGACTGCGATGGAGCTCCGTATGCCACGGCAAACTGGCTGACACTGACGGCGGCGGTGCACAAATGCTGCGCAGCTAGCGCCATTCGACGGCCAACACCGCGGTTCCTGGTGTGTCCGCTGTGCCGTGCGTGTGATCATTGCTTGTACAGCCCTCTCGCAGTGTCCGGAGCAAGTATGGTGGGTCTGACACACCGGTGTCAATGTGTTCTTTTTTCCATTTCCAGGAGTGTAATAATCTGAAACCACAGTAGGCACTGGTACTCTGATTGAAATTCATTGCAGTTTGCCGGTTCCCTAGTTGCTCTCAAAAATTAATTTAGTACTGTCGGTTGCCTGTTCATGGATAATATGCATTATAAGTTCTTAAAATAAGGAACTAAACTGTATGACACAGAAACAGGATCTCACAAACAGATTCCAAGTTTATTTATTTTTCTATCCGTCTATATGTTAACTCTAACTGTCCAAAATACAAACACTCATCAGCTAGTTCTTGACATTCTTGTTAATTTGTAACTTCTCTTGTTTTATTGTATTTCTCACATATTATTTTAGTCTTATTGTAATTCATTTTCGGACCTTATTTCAAATTTGTGCCATTAAGTTGTATAATACCTTAATGAAATTTATCTGTACTAGAGGCTAACATAAAACGTTGTCAGCAAAACGAAAGTGATTAGCTGTATTCCAGTAACACCGAATCTCCTTCATTTTCGAGTTATAGTATCTCAAAACGTTTTCTTCAATTTCTGAGAGTAATTCTAATTATAAGCTATTTCTTTGCCTGACTTTTTCTCAATTTTGATATTCCTTGCTTAGTCTCTAATATTTCATAATCTCTTCATAGTTTCTTTTCTATTTTCAAATCGCTCACGTTTCACTTACTTTTCGGTTTCTGTGTTGTGTGGATGACATACCTCATTAAAAAACTCTGCAATTCCAGACAAGAGCCTGAAGTTATCACTTTAGGATGAAATCATTTCATTCTGTACAAATCTGGCATCTCTCTCTCTCTTCGCTTCACGTATCTAAAGTGACAATGCTTTCTAGATGCCTGAATTCTTCATTTTCATCTGTATCTTTCAGGACACATTGTTTAGTGGTCGTGGCATTACTCCTCAATACTTTTATTACGTTTATTTTCCTGCACAAACTTCTGTGTACTATTCCGATTCAAATAAATAAATCTAAAATATTTTTACTTGCAGCCAAAGGAGTAACAGCAGCTGTGATACGTAATATTGATATCTTCTCTTTGTACACTTTGAATCAGGTCGAGAATTTATATTTCACGTTCGTCTTCTTTTCCATGAAACTGACATTAAAGTTTTCGATAATGTTACACCGCTTTTAATTTACTACTTCACCGAGTATTATCGCCACATTAAGTGCTGGTTATATGCCATTTAAAACTAATGTAAACTTGAAAAATACATTAAGGCGAATCGACAAGCTGGCGATAAACGTAATATCTCAGTAAGAGTACAGCTTCCTAATCATCAGATAGATTTAATGGAATCTTCTATATTTCTTCATTATTTGTCCTTGCTGCTCTTGCAGTGACTGTGATTATAAATTAAATTACTGGGTATAAGGTCCGCCTGTTACGCAAAAACTGTATTTTTTCCCATGTAAACCCAAGTACGTTTTAGCACATTTGTACCGTAGCCAGTAGATCTTTTTTACTCATAGCTGTTAAATGTGGGAAGGTTTACGTGCTAAGTATTCTACTAAAGTAGAATTTAAAATAGTTTTTGTCTGTCGTTAACATTACCTTAAATTTTTTAATTACCTGGGTTATGCATGAACCTCTATCGCATACTGGTAGCTTGTCATCTGCAACATGGTGTTAATATGGGTTTGGCTGGCCAGTTACCTCTTCATTTTATATCAAAACGTAATTTTGTTGCGTGAAAATGTTTCTCGAGTGTATTTTCGATTTCTTACGAGTAGCTTCCGAAAATCTTTTCGCTTCAGAGAAGCATACACAAATACTAAACATAATTCGGGAAATTTTGATCTTAAATTACACTTCTTAGTTATACCAAATTATAGTGTTAATGTTGACGCCGTGTTTCCAGCCGCAGTGGTTCACTTTTTATTAGGTCAATGTTTCGCCAAATTTGGATTTTATTTACTTTATACCTTGCCCCTCCCCCTCCCCCTTCTCTCTTTCTCTCCCTCTCTCTATCTCTCTGTGTGTAGCTGTTTTTCTTGTATTTTCTGTGAAGTTCCTTTAATATATTAACTAGTCTGCCTTTGCATAATGTAGTACAGATTTTCTTAATCTGTTTTCTTTCTTCTAAAGACTTTTGTATGTGGAAGTCCTCTTCTATTGTAAGTTTGCGATATAGGCTGTGATTCTATTTTCATACTTTTAAATCTCTTTCTATTTTGGTTGTGAAAGGTTGTGAGCTATTAGCTGGTCAGCAGATGTGCCATGGGTGCGCTTACTTTTTAGAGCTGTCAGGTGTTCTGAATATCTTCCTTTATATTTCTGCATGTTCGGCTTATACGAGATACAGACTGACAAGAGTTAATGTATATCTGTGCTCTTGAATTTGTATGTGGGCGTTCCCTGTTTTCTTAGCTTTTTGTTTGTTGATTTTCCTGTTTTGTTTATTATTTGCACTCCCAGTTTCTTTAAAATGCTTATTATTGTACATGAGTATATTGCACTTTGTTTTGTGTGAGTTCTTGCTCTGTTTTGTCTTTCGTGTGACCATTGTAAGTGTGATATGCTCTTCCTTGTTGTTGTGCAAAGTATTTCGTACATGCGACCTGTTATTTTCTTTCCGGTTTATATTTATATACTCGATCATATTGGTATATAATCATTTCCAGTGATATTTCTTTTATTGTATTTAGCTCCTGTATGTAGTTCAGTTTGCTTATGGATGTTCTGATTAATCTGTGGAGCATTAATCTGAAGCTTACTTATTAGTGTGTGATTGATTGTGTAGGACCCTCTATAGGTTATCGGATACCGGTAGCTTAAAAATTCTGGTTCGCGGTGTCGGCTTTATAGCAAAAATAGGTGCGGAGACGCATGAGCATTGGCGGCTGTCACAGGAGTGTTCTCTATCGCAATCCGCGCTCTCTGGAAATACTGTCACGTCTGTGGCAAGCAGGCACATTCGTACAGGTGAAACTACATGTCCGTACTCTGTCGTAAAGCAAGCTCGCGGCGCTAAAAACAAACGTCAGATTTCGCCATATGTCTCATTATGAATAAAATGTTTTCTCTCAGAACAAATTAAAGAGATCAACGGGTCCCAAGCCTCGTCTAGTTGAAAGCCGCTGTCACGAATTACAAGATCTTGTTCTAGACGTATTTCCATAGATTCTTTAATTACCGAAGCCCAAAAGGATCTCGCAGGGTCCAGAGTTTTTGTGGCAGAGTAATCCGCAAAGTGTCCTGCGCTAATACAATGCTCAGCTACAGCCGACTTATTAGGCTGCGAAAGGCTAGTGTGGCGCTCATGTTCAATGCATCTTTCATGTACTGAGCTTATCGTCTGACCCATGTGAGCTTTGCCACACTGGCAAGGTTTTGCAAATTACGGCCTTCCCAGATCGGCCTTTACCGAACCGAGAAGAGCACTAATCTTCGTAGATGCCCGGAAGATAACTTCAACTAAACGTATGGAAGGAACGCAATGGACTTGAACAGTTCCTTATCTTCTTGATCCTGTGGGTGGTCACGTGTCTTCCTCCTGAACACTGTACTAATCTGATGTGGAGAGTAACCATTATCTTTGATCACAGATCGCACATGTTCTAGCTCCTTTGTAAGACTCTCTCCCCATCAGAAACAACAGGCCCTCGATAAACCAACATTCTAAGGTCGTCGATAGTTTGTAAAGTGTGATGACAACTCGACGCTTGCAGATAGAGGTCCGTATGTGTGGGCTAAGAGAGGTGAAACGACCTAATGACCCATCCACTTTCCTACTAACCAAGGCGTCCAACAACGGTAATAAAGCATCCTTCACTGTTTCCATTGTAAACTGGATGTTCTTGTGGACTGAATTCAGACGTCACAAGAAACGTGACAATTCTTCTTCACCATGGGGCCACACTGCAAAAGTGTCATCTACATACAGCCAGAAGCCTCTCGGTTTAGGCTCTGCCGAATCAAACGCCCTTTCCTCAAAGTCTTCCATAAAAAGTTTTGCTACCAGATGGGAGAGAAGACTGCCCATGGTAACATCATCCATTTGCTCAAAACATTCAATCTAAAATAAGAAGTAGGTGGACAAAAGGACATGATGAAAAAGTGCTGTTATATCGGCCGTGAACTTATTGCTGATGAGTGACAAAGAGGCCATAAGAGGAAACTTAGTGAAAAGTGAAATGAAATCAAAGATCAGTAATAAGTTAGTTTCATTGATTTCAGGTGACTTAAGTCTATTGATAAAGTCAGCAGAATTGCTAACATGACTCAGTAAAGAGGCAAGATGTATACCCAAATCATACGTTGGGACGTCTATGCTATTGACGGAATCTCTTTTTAATGAATCTTCGGAAGACCATATAACCTAGGTGGCACGGAACTATGAGGTCATAGTATTTTGGCCACTTCTTGCGGAATAGAAGAAGAATTTAGCAGCGCTGACGTTTTTCTTTCCACTTCGCAAATCAAATGTTCAAATATGTGTGAAATCTTATGGGACTTAACTGCTAAGGTCATCAGTTCCTAACCTTACACAATACTTAACTTAAATTATCCTAAGGACAAATACACACACTCATGCCCGAGGGAGGACTCGAACCTCCGCCGGGATCAGCCGCACAGTCCACGACTGCAGCGCCCTAGACCGCTCGGCTAATCCAGCGCGGCTTTCCACTTCCCCTCTGGGGCCTTTGTCAGTCTTCTGATACATTGGTTCACTCAACAAGTTATAAATCTTCTGTTTATAACCCTCACATGGAATCAGCACGGTGACGTCTCCCTTATGAGCTAGTAACACCAACGTGTAAGGATCTTCTACATCTACATCTACATACATACTCCGCAATCCACCATACGGTGCGTGGCGAAGGGTACCTCGTACCACAACTAGCATCTTCTCTCCCTGTTCCACTCCCAAACAGAACGAGGGAAAAATGACTGCCTATATGCCTCTGTACGAGCCCTATTCTCTCTTATCTTATCTTTGTGGTCTTTCCGCGAAAAGTAAGTTGGCGGCAGTAAAATTGTACTGCAGTCAGCCTCAAATGCTGGTTCTCTAAATTTCCTCAGTAGCAATTCACGAAAAGAACGCCTCGTTCCCTCCAGGGACTCCCACCCGAGTTCCTGAAGCATTTCCGTTACACACGCGCGATGATCAAACCTACCAGTAACAAATCTAGCAGCCTGCCTCTGAATTGCTTTTACGTCCTCCCTCAATCCGACCTGTTAGGGATCCCAAACGCTCGAGCGGTACTCAAGAATAGGTCGTATTAGTGTTTTATAAGCGGTCTCCATTTCAGATGAACCACATCTTCCTAAAATTCTACCAATGGACCGAAGACGACTATCCGCCTTCCCCACAACTGCCATTACATGCTTGTCCCACTTCACATCGCTCTGCAATGTTACGCTCAAACATTTAATCGACGTGACTGTGTCAAGCGCTACACTACTAATGGAGTATTCAAACATTACGGGATTCTTTTTCCTATTCATCTGCATTACTTTACATTTATCTATATTTAAAGTTAGCTGTCATTCTTTGCACCAGTCACAAATCCTGTCCAAGTCATCTTGTATCCTCCTACAGTCACTCAACGACGACACCTTCCCGTACACCACAGCATGCATCATTATCAAACAGCCGCACGTTGCTATCCACCCTATCCAAGAGATCATTTATGTAGATAGAAAACAACAGTGGAGCTACCACACTTCCCTGGGGCACTCCAGGTGATACCCTCACCTCCGATGAACACTCACCATCGAGGACAACGTACTGGGTTCGTAACTTTCGTGGTGCGGCCCTTTCCGTGGCAGAAATGTTGCTCTTCTGAGGCGGAGCTTCCGTGAGTGAGCGATATATTTCACGTCTTGTTTCTCTACCTAGTGATCGTGACAGAAATTATGGATCCTAGCTTAGGTGAAATATTTACCATCAGATCTTGAATTGATGAGAATCCCATAACTCCACGACGAATCCATAAACTGCGCCTCCATCTTGGAGCTGTCATTACGTAGTGTATTGTAGAGAAATTAGCCTCAACGAAGTTCTTCTCGTCCTCCTGCCGGCGAATCCGCGAGGCCACAGTTGGAGGGCAGCCGCCGTTTCTATCTAACGCTCCTTTCTTTTATGCGATCTGGTTACAGTGAAAGGTCTGAGGTCCTTTTGTAGCGCGGCCCTCGTATAACACGGGTCGAATCGAGTAACTGAAGCAGTGGCAGTGAAGTTCCGATGGGCGGCCGCGGTCTCCCTCGGGACCAGCCGTAATAAAGCGGCCCGAGCGTCGTCGGATTAGTGTCGTCTTCCCCATCTCCCGCCGCACCAAATTCCATCACAAGATTACGTCTTCCTCGGCAAACTGCACACCCATCCCGCGACCACACCCTCCTCGGATCGTTGCATCCGTCGCCTGTTTACCGGTGGCCGCAGCATTCGCGCGTGATATTGAACAGCAATATCTCTGGTGTAGGCATTTTGTTCTGTGCATGTTGCCAACATCAAACGGAAACTGCCACCCGAATTGTGTATAACACAGTTTTTTGCGTTTTTATTACACTTACTTGACCTGTTTTTACACATTTATGTATTAGTAATTCCTAGGAGGGTGAAAGGTAATGCGACAATTGAAGAAATGTCCCACAAAGAAATAATTCGAATTATCATACAACGCCGAGTCGCTGTATGTGCTGAAGAACATGTAATACGACGTAGTAAATAGTTAATATCTTAGGGCTAATTTAAATGACTTTATGGATCACGAACCACAGCATTACTGACGTGGGGGTGGCTTGAGTCCTTCAGTGATACAGATAGCAATATGACGTTTAACCACAACGCAGGAGTATCTATGGAGAAGCCAGCCAAATATGTGGTTACTAAAGAGGGGCAGTAGCCTTTTCAGTAGTTCCAGGGCCAACAGTCTGTGTGATTGACTGATCAGGTCTTGTCATATCAGTCAACATTGCTTTGCTGTGCTGGTGCTGAGAACTTATGAAAGCAACGGAAAACAATGGTAGTATTTTTACAGTGTACATGCAGCTATTATTCAATGATAATGGCATTCTCTTGGGTAAAATATCCCGGAAATAAAATAGTCCCCGCTGCCGATCTCCAAGTGGAAATTACTCAGGAGGATGTTGGCATCAGGAAAAACAACACTGGCGTTCTACGGATCGGAGCGTGGAATGCTGGATCCCTTAATCGCATAGGTATGTTAGAACATTTAAGTAGCAAATGGATACATTAAAGTTAGATACAGTGGCGATTAAGTTCGGTGGCAAGACGAAAGGGACTTCGAATCCAATGAGTACAGGTTTGGCACAGGACAGGAATTAGTCGCGGGCCGCATCAAACCAGTTAGAAGACAGACGACTCAAAAAAAAGTTGAAACCCAAATTAAAACTAGTTCACCCATCCGCAGCCCTGGAAACCCCACAAGGCGGTAAAGGACAGGAGATGAGCCGAGGCACGTCATGTTTCATTCCGAACCGGGCTGGCGTCTGCCAAGCCGGAAACACGCCAACTTAGTGGGCGGGAGGAGGGGGGGGGGGGAGAGATGGAGGGAGTGGTAAAAAAGCTGTTAAGATAATAAGGAACAGCACTCAACCCTAGCATGTGCAGTCCGCAAGTACTGCAAAGTGGGAGTGATGAGCATCTGCATACAGATGTGCGAAGGTCCAGCGCTCTATCCAGAGAACCACCCGCGACTTAGTGCCAGGAAAATGTTTTACCCCTAGGTAAAGAAAAGCATTTTGCCAATAATATGCGGCGGCCCTCGTAGAAAACACGCGGCCATTTGTAAGCCCGAATAATCAGACATCCGAACTTGATGTGTGCAAACGAGGGCATGATGCTACCGACGGGGACAGGCGGAGAAAAGTCCACTTGCATAAGGACGGCAAATAAATGGTGCGTAATGGAGGCCTCGATACTGGGCCATTGTTTACACATCGTGGCTCTATAAAGTGCCGATGGGGTACGTTTGTAAGACCAAGTCCTCCTGCACGCGGGGTGCGAATGAGTGTGTCACAGATTACTTTGTAGATGAACCCACACGTCAGAGAAAATAATAAAATGGCTCTGAGCACTATGGGACTTAACATCTTAGGTCATTAGTCCCCTAGAACTTAGAACTAGTTAAACCTAACTAACCTAAGGACTTCACACACACATCCATGCCCGAGGCAGGATTCGAACCTGCGACCGTAGCAGTCGCGCGGTTCCGGACTGCTCGCCTAGAACCGCGAGACCACCGCGGCCGGCAGAAAATAATATCCTAACGCCTCTTGAATATAAGCACTATCATAATCGGCATCGGTAGAGTCTGCGCAGTATAAATCATTCTGGATGCCACATAGGCATTTAAGTAGACAATACGCTGCAAAGGATCGAGGCGGCATAGGGAGTTGTGACTGATCATCATAAAGGTAAGTCTCAAAACTTAACGAAAGTTGACCGCTGCTGTACAGCGCGTTGATGATGCTAAGGTGATCAGAAGATAGCGGGGGCGTTGTACACAGGGCAGGGGCACCGGATCTTCCGGAGGTAGCGCGCGGCCAATAGACAGCACTGTCGAATTGCGCGCATTCGTCACACTTCTAGCCACCCTCTTATGAGCCTGAATTGTCTCGAGGATTTGTACGACCTCCTCTCGAGAACGAACCAACAGCACGAGGTCATCTGCGTATGCGCGGCAGCGGAAGATGTAACCGCGTAGGAAGGGTCCAGACAAGAGGGCCGTCAGCAGGCTATGAGCGGCGCTAGCGCCACTGCACAAAAGTTCATTTATAGGGGGCATCCTCGGCGTTGGATTGGTATCGGACCTGCAACACGTCCATTGTCTTGGACCAAAGAACGAGCGCTGATAAAGAGTCGCCGAAGCACGCTGATGAACCGGGGAGGGCCGGCCGCTGTGGCCGTGCGGTTCTAGGCGCTTCAGTCTGGAACCGCGCTGCTGCTACGGTCGCAGATTCGAATCCTGTCTCGAGCATGAATGTGTGTGATGTCCTTAGTTTAGTTAGGCTTAAGTAGTTCCTAAGTCTAGGGGACTGATGATCTCAGATGTTAAGTCCCATAGTGATAGACCAATCTGAACCATTTTTGAACCGGGGACGGAAGCCCATCCCTTCGAAGACAGATAAAGAAACACGTGGAGCCCTCTGTCAAACGCGCTGTCAAAGTCTACGCTATGATCGCCGCAAGATGTCTCCACGCCTCATCCAACTCAACCACATCACGTCTCTAGTGGTTTATTGGATGATAACTGTGCCACCTGGCTCAGTAGAGAGGACATGTGGTAAGAGGGGCCTGTAGCGCGCCGCCAGTAACCACGCAAAAATCTTGTGATTAGTATTGAATAAGGTAGTAGGGTGGTAGTGGACCGTAGTAATACCCGGTGCCTGTTTATGCCCGCGACAGAAGCTTGCGGAATTGCAGTTGCAGACGTGATCCGTTCATAATACTTCTCTGAACATCGTGTAGACACGAGGCCACAAAACGCACCATAAATTTCAGTAGCGAGTCCTTTGATGCCTAGCGACTCGTACAATGCACTCTTAAAGATAGTGATAGTGACAGTGACCTCCTTGGAGGTGGATGGTTCCATTAACATAACCCCCTCCTCAAGCGTGAGGGCTCGTGGAACATTCACGACGATAGCATCGTAGTCCAGGACGGCCCATCATCGGCACGGTAGACATGGCGATGACATTCGACGAATAAATCGACTATGTCCTCTTGGCAGGTGACTGGCTGCGTATGATGATCTGCGAGTTCGGTGACGAAGCTTTATCTGCAGTATCTGCAATCGTGTACAATACTGTATGATTCATGGTGGGATTCTCCCGCGACGCCACATCAGGTCTGCGAGCACGTGCCACATCGCCCTGTAGTTTACGGCGAATAGTCGCCAGTGGCTTCGCATTAATCATGCTGCGTCCAGTTTGCACTTCTCGGAATGGTGGCTGGCCATAAAGGTCGCGGAGGGCTCTGAAGTACAAGCCTGTAGTGTGCCTGTGCCAAGTGGCCACCTCCCTGCTGTAAGTGATGAATCTGCCACGGACATTCCAGGCGCCAGTTCACCAGTGATGCACTGGATCGGAGACGCCGTTCACACTTTATCCACATCTCAGTGAAACCTCAGATGCTGTGTGTTCAGTTTCCATGACGCCCGACTCCTCCAAACCTTCTGACGCGGAGGAGCAGTGTACACATGTACGCGCGCAGTGGTCAGAGAACACCAAAGGACAGCGCTCTTCATCGGCCATTGTATCAACAAACTTGCCGAATGTCTCGTGTGAAACGTGAATCTCGGGTCGTGTGCGCGCCGTACGTCCCACGTATCCCGTAGGGCTCGATCGAAAACAATGAGGTGCAACTCCTGGCACGTTGTAAAATTCTGGTATTGATCTTTTCGGCCGAGAACAACTGCGCCGTCAGCAGGCCTATGAGCGGCTCTATCGCCACTGCACAAAAGTTCATTTACAGGAGGCATCCACGGCAAACCGAGTGCAGTCCCCTCCAAAGAGAAGATGTTCATGTCAACCTAAGAACGTTGGGGCAGTCTTCTCCGCATAAAATCGAGCCCTTTCATGTCAATGGTTGGTACCAGAAGGCGCATAGATATTATTGAGACGAGTGGAGAGAATCGAAACGCTATACCGCTGGTAGACAGGAGAAACATGATGTCGGTTACATAGACAGCCACTCCACGGCCAAGATGCTCAACGTGACAGTCATAGAAGTCATATCCTGATAACCGTAGTAGTACTGCTATATGAAACTCCTGTGACGGTGCAACGTCTACTTCCGAAGCCCATATCATTTCTTTCAGGAGATGGATCTTGATGGGAGTGCGGACGCCGTTGGTACTCAGTGTCGCGATACAGTATGCGCGGAGTTACCGGAGTAGGGCCCACCAGTCGCTGCTGTGAGGATACGGGATCACGCGAAGACAGGCGCTAACACCCCTCGCTCAGCGAAAAAATTGACTGACATCAGTATGTCGCGTCCCCTAACGGCGGAGACTCCTGTACGGGATCTGCTGTTTCTTCAAAACCTTCGCTCCAGGCCAGCGGTGAGTTCGTGGCCACAGAATCCACGTATTCGACGCCTGCTGACATCGCCACATCGGGTGGTATCGTTCCTTCTTCCGTAGGGACTTCAGAGGCAGGGACATCTCGTTCCGTCGATGTGAGAGCCAGTGAGTGCCGCCGTTCCACAGACGCACCAACGACGCCTTCGTTAACGGTCTGAGACGCTGAAACGTTGATTTTCTCAATAGAGAATGTATCATCTGGAGAGGAAGAGGAGTGCCGTCCGACCTCGTACGGCGCCTCCTTTCCTCGTTTAGGGGAGCGTTGTTTGTGCGGTCGTTCTTCCGCGTCAGAAAGCGGGAGGGAGTCGCGCCGATCAGCAAGGAAAGAAAGAGTCGTCCAGCGAGTCACGTCCAACATCAGCGTCGGCCACTGGCGCAGCCGGAGCAGCAATCGTAACTGAGGAGAAGAGTGTAGACATATCGTCAGTCACCTCGTTCGCAACCGGTTCAGGAAGGACGGAAGACTACCCATCCATCAGCTGTTCACGTGATTCCGAGAGCCATCGGGCGGCAGGCGGCGGCGAGCGCCGCCGCGTATGTGATCGGAAGTATCGTAGACGACGAGAGAAGTACCACTCCTCCATTTTGTAGTTGCGTTATCTGTCGCTGCAGACATTCAGATGTGATATGGCCCTCTTTTTCCATACTCAGAACAAGTACGCGGCTGTCCGTCGTAAATGATTATGTCCTGACATCCACTGCTGATCAGATAAGACGGTACATGGCTGTGCAGATCAATTGTGATCTGAAGCATCCCGTTAGGACCTGTCTTATGATCATGAACAGTGCCGTATGGCCGGAAAGGCGCTATGACATCCTTACCTCGAATGGCAGTTCAAACACGGGAATAGTTCTCATGCCTAATATTATCGCCTATGCCTAGTATTATCGCGAGTGTCACAGAAATGATGCAGGATTTGGACTGGACATCATTAAAAGAAAGGCGTTTTTCATTGCGACGGAGTCTTCTCACGAAATTCCAATCACCAACTTGCGCCTCCGAACGCGAAAATATTTTGTTGACACTGACCTACATAGGGAGAAACGATATCCACGATAAGGGAAATCAGAGCTCATACGGAAAGAAATAGATGTTCATTCTTTCCCCGCGTTATACGAGATTGGAATAATGGAGAATTGTGAAGGTGGTTCGATGAACCATCTGCCAGGCACTTAAATGTGATTTGCAGAGTATCCATGTAGATGTAGATGCAGATGTAATCCTGCATCTTCCACTTTGACAACACTGCCGTTACCAGAACCCCTGTTTGGTCGCGTTTAAAATGTGCCCGCACGCAGCATCATTGATCATTTCAACGTAAACTGTGTTACCGACAATCGATAGGAGAATACCCGGAAGTTCCGATGGCCGGGTCTTTGCCCCCTCGCGGAGGAAACGTTCCACGTCTAAAGCTGTTGGCCGTGCATATTGTGGACAATAGCTGAAACTAAGAGTCGATTTTCTGTATTTGTTTGCCGTTATGTCAGTGCGCGAAGCTCGCGAACAGGCTAAGTCGCAATGTAAACAAATACGAGCTCGCATGCTCCGCAGGCGCAAGTACGGCGCGTCCCGAGGCCTACGAGAACGACAGGCCGCGGCGCGTACGTCACGAAGGTAGTCCTGCGCTCGCTCGTAGCCGGCCGAAGTGACAGGTTCGAATCCTGCCTCGGGCATGGGTGTTTGTGATGTCCTTAGGTTAGTTAGGTTTAACTAGTTCTAAGTTCTAGGGGACTAATGACCTCAGCAGTTGAGTCCCATAGTGCTCAGAGCCATTTGAATTGCGCTCGCTCGCTCAAATCAGCAGACATACTACGTTTCTACACCTGTTCACTCGTAACTAGTCGCGTCCGTACAAATGAAAACTGAGTCTTCTACTGGAATCCGCTATTATGGAATCTTACTGTTATTAGTCCTATAATGATGGGAAGTCCATGGGCCTGCTTATAATTTGTTACGGCTGTACTGGCTTACAATAAAATGATGCTAAAATGATTATCAGTTACATAAGGCACCACTTCCAGTATGTAATGAGTACTGTTAAGCAGAAGAGACTAAATGCTATAGACAAACCGATCGAGTATTGATCTTAATTAAATTTTGCTGTAGTACTGTTAATAAGTAAGACTTCATAATAGCAGATTCAAGTGGAAGATTTAATTCTCGTTAGTACTTACACGCCCGGCTGCGGGTTAACAGGTTTAGAAACGCATTTTGTCTGCTGAGCTCAGCGAGCGAGGGTGTTCAGGACTACCTTCGTGACGTACGCGCCGCGCCCTGTCTTTCTCGTGGGCCTCGGGCGCGTCCTCTCTGGGCAGCCGCTAAAGCCAAACTTTCTGGGCTGTAGCTTCTTCGCCGGCCGGGGTGGCCGAACGGTTCTAGGCGCAACAGTCTGGAACCGCGCGACCGCTACGGTCACAGGTTCGAATCCTGCCTTGGGCATGGATGTGTGTGATGTCCTTAGGTTAGTTAGGTTTAAGTAGTTCTAGGTTCTAGGGGACTAATGACCTCAGAAGTTAAGTCCCATAGAGCTCAGAGCCATTTTTGTAGCTTCTTCTTTGGATTTCATCTTACAGTCATCTATAGGTTAATCACTGGTATGTTATTAATTTACATTTAATTACAACAAACCCCAACATGAACGACACGTTTTTCATGAATCTTCAATGTGTGGTTGTCTTGAAACGCCTTTCTCTGAAAAACGCGAGTTTTAAGACGATAATAACTAAATACGAAAATTCTGTAACCATCAATAAGAGGTTTCCCATAGTTTTATTACAGCGAATAGTATCAATAATGATTCGTTCTCGAGACGTTCAGTGTGCTGGTATTTAGAAACAACATATATTCGTGGGGTACAAGATAAAACGCACCGAATATGGGCTTCTACTGAACAAGACGAGTAGAATATGGCGTCTTGTATTTTAAGGGCCTCACACCTTCCCCCTATCACGGAGGCAGCGTTATTGCTTCCTACTGGCTCTACTTCACCTGACATACCGAGGAAATATTGCAGAACTCATTTTATGTTTCAAGCGAGGAAATGGCTCCTGAAAGTGAAATAGCATCAAGTGACGTCGCAAAATTCGCAGAGCGCCACGTCAACGCTAGCTAACTCGTCCCGTGTGCCGACGACTTTACAGTACAGGGTGTTTCCACGCTGTCATCGGCGTACTCTACTGCTAGCAGTCCCTGCCGTGGCCGCGTCCTTGGGAGAGCGGGGACGCTGCGCGTCGCGGCGCGGCGCCCGCTGGGAGCAGACCGCCAGCCCGTCCCGCACAATGGATGCGGCTAATTACGGCCGAGTCGCGGCATCATTAGCGCAGACGGCGCGGACAGCCGCGACACGCGATCGCCGTCACCGTTCCTCCCTCCCTCCCTCCCATCCTCCTCCTCCTCAACCAACCAACGTCCTTCAGCGCTGTCGCAAACAACGCGCTCAGACGACCGCACTAATCTCGCAGAGTTCCCAAGCAACATGCGCAACCAACAAGAAAGTCACACAGCGAGCTCAAGAACCACAGAAGTAACTGACGGTCCGATTTTTCACTATCGCTTCTGAAACGCCCCTTGGAAAAATTTATGAACTACTGTGCGGGCAAACCCCTTACGTTATTTGATTTTCAAACAGCTGAGCAAAACTGAACGTACTCAGACATTTCTCTCTTTCCTTATTCTGATCATCACTAAACTGACACACAATATTTTAGCGCAACGCAATCCGACTTTCAAAAATCCCTACAAAAGAATGGCCCTGACTAACAATAACCTATACCTTTCATGAATCACTTACCACACAAAAATCTTCATTACTTGAAATACTGCAATACAGCGAACGCCAATACTGCCAGCTAAATAAAAGATTCTAACTACTGAAGTCACTAACTACTGATAGGCATAGTCAGCAAATGAAAGCTTTTGATAGAGAACAAACAATGTATTTACCTTAATAGTGTTCAATAGTCATTATATATACAGGGCTATTACAAATGATTGAAGCGATTTCATAAATTCACTGTAGCTCCATTCATTGACATATGGTCACGACACACTACAGATACGTACAAAAACTCATAAAGTTTTGTTCGGCTGAAGCCGCACTTCAGGTTTCTGCCGCCATAGCGCTCTAGAGCGCAGTGAGACAAAATGGCGACAGGAGCCGAGAAAGCGTATGTCGTGCTTGAAATGCACTCACATCAGTCAGTCATAACAGTGCAACGACACTTCAGGACGAAGTTCAACAAAGATCCACCAACTGCTAACTCCATTCGGCGATGGTATGCGCAGTTTAAAGCTTCTGGATGCCTCTGTAAGGGGAAATCAACGGGTCGGCCTGCAGTGAGCGAAGAAACGGTTGAACGCGTGCGGGCAAGTTTCACGCGTAGCCCGCGGAAGTCGACGAACAAAGCAAGCAGGGAGCTAAACGTACCACAGCCGACGGTTTGGAAAATCTTAAGGAAAAGGCTAAAGCAGAAGCCTTACCGTTTACAATTGCTAGAAGCCCTGACACCCGATGACACAGTCAAACACTTTGAATTTTCGGCGCGGTTGCAACAGCTCATGGAAGAGGATGCGTTCAGTGCGAAACTTGTTTTCAGTGATGGAGCAACATTTTTTCTTAATGGTGAAGTGAACATACACAATGTGCGAATCTGGGCGGCAGAGAATCCTCACGCATTCGTGCAGCAAATTCGCAATTCACCAAAAGTTAACGTGTTTTGTGCAATCTCACGGTTTAAAGTTTACGGCCCCTTTTTCTTCTGCGTAAAAAACGTTACAGGACACGTGTATCTGGACATGCTGGAAAATTGGCTCATGCCACAACTGGAGACCGACAGCGCCGACTTCATCTTTCAACAGGATAGTGCTCCACCGCACTTCCATCATGATGTTCGGCATTTCTTAAACAGGAGATTGGAAAACCGATGGATCGGGTCGTGGTGGAGATCATGATCAGCAATTTATGTCTTGGCCTCCACGCTCTCCCGACTTAACCCCATGCGATTTCTTTCTGTGGGGTTATGTGAGAGATTCTGTGTTTAAACCTCCTCTACCAAGAAACGTGCCAGAACTGCGAGCTCGCATCAACGATGCTTTCGAACTCATTGATGGGGACGTGCTGCGCCGAGTGTGGGAGTAACTTGATTATCGGCTTGATGTCTGCCGAATCACTAAAGGGGCACATATCGAACATTTGTGAATGCCTAAAAAAACTTTTTGAGTTTTTGTATGTGTGTGCAAAGCATTGTGAAAATATCTCAAATAATAAAGTTATTGTAGAGCTGTGAAATCGCTTCAATCATTTGTAATAACCCTGTATATGTACCAGTTCATGACATCCAGTCTTACAAATTTACTCTTTCTGGTGGACACACGTCCAGATCATCCGCTCTCAAAACTCCTACATCTCTCTCCCCACATCCACCACTGCTAGCGGCTCACCTCAAACTGCGCAACGCTACGCGCTGTTCACATCCAGCTGCCCAACACAACAATGGCGAATATTCCAACAATGCCAACCAGCCACAGACTGCACACAGCACAGACAGTGATTTTCATACAGAGCGCTAGGTGACGTTACCAACATAAAAACCTAAACAGCCTACTTACACTTCTAGAATTTGAATCAGATACAAAAAATAAAATTTAGTCAAAATTAATAAAATCACATTGACCTATTATAGCGTACAGGTACGAGGGTAGTTCAATACGTAACGGAAAACTTTTTTTTCTGAAAGCAGGTTGGTTTTATTCAGGATACCGATACACCACATTAATCCTCCGTCTTTTGGCTACGAAATCATATTTTTTCAACTTTATTTCCGTTCAATGCGACGGCCATACTAAGTCTTACTAATAGGTCTTGTATGCCCCCATGGTACCAGTCTACTGGTCAAAATCGGAGCTGGCCGCGGTGGTGTAGTGGTTCTAGGCGCTCAGTCCGGAGCCGGGCGACTGCTACGGTCGCAGGTTCGAATCCTGCCTCGGGCATGGATTTGTGTGGTGTCCTTAGGTTAGTTAGGTTTAAGTAGTTCTAAGTTCTAGGGGACTGATGACCATAGATGTTATGTCCCATAGTGCTCAGAGCCATTTGAACCATTTGAATCAAAATCGGAACCAACGTCTTCCTTCACGTACTGCTTCCCGTGGTGTTTGTCCTTCATTGGGCCAAACAAAAAAATGGTTCAAATGGCTCTGAGCACTATGGGACTTAACATCTGTGGTCATCAGTCCCCTAGAACGTAGAACTACTTAAACTCAACTAACCTAAGGACATCACACACATCCATGCCCGAGGCAGGATTCGAACCTGCGACCGTAGCAGTCGCGCGGTTCCGGAGTGAGCGCCTAGAACCGCTAGACCACCGCGGCCGTCTTGGGCCAAACAACTCAAAGTCGAAGGTCTTCTGCTAGGCGGCGAGGATCGTAGTGGGCACACATCTCTGATTATCCCAACTGACGGACAACTGTGTCAGCACCACCGAAGGAGAGGTCCAGTTGAGCAGTGGGATGTTTGTTTTTGATCCGTCGATCAGCTCGAATGATAGTGTCCGCACGTTCCAACACTGCACGAGTCAGAACTGTGTGCTGCCGACCAGCATGCAGCAGACCCTATAGGTCTGCACGATCTTGTTGCGATGATGGGAGACGCCTCGTCCAACGAGTCTCCATGCTTTTGTTCACTGCCAGGTCTCCAAAAATGGCTCTGAGCACTATGGGACTCAACTGCTGTTGTCATAAGTCCCCTAGAACTTAGAACTACTTAAACCTAACTAACCTAAGGACAGCACACAACACCCAGCCATCACGAGGCAGAGAAAATCCCTGACCCCGCCGGGAATCGAACCCGGGAACCCGGGCGTGGGAAGCGAGAACGCTACCGCACGACCACGAGATGCGGGCGCCAGGTCTCCGTAGACATTCTGTAAGCGCCTATGAATATCTGCGACGCTCTGGTTTTCCGCCAAAAGAAACTCAATGACAGCTTCCTGCTTCTGTGTTTCAAACGTACTTCCGTTACAGATGCCACTTCGGAGGCTAGGCATAGCTCCGCGATCCATCGGAATTTCATGAAACCGTAGAGGATGAAGGGGGAATATTCCACGATGTCCCATAACAAATTCCACATTTTTCGACAGCAACTGACCGAGAAAAAATGTGTTACAGTACTTATTGAACGCCCATCGTATATATTTGCCGGCTGTATTCTTTGGAATATTTGCTTTGAAAGTCCGATCTTGCTAACATTTCAAATTGTTAAAAGGATTAACAACTTGTTTTAAATGTTAATAAACATAAAATTTGCAAACAATTTCAAAGACGCAGGAAGTTAATTTCATATGACTACATCATCAGTGGTGACATTTGGTATGTGTCACACAAACATCTGAGTAAAAACATGTATGGGAATATGTAATGTAATGATGGTATAGGGTTAATAGAAGGTAAGCCAGGTGACCGGCTTCGGTTCATTAGGAAGGTACTGGAGAAATGCAGTCAGTCGACAAAGGACATTGGTTACAAAACACTTGTGCGTCAATCTTAGAATACTGCTCTTCTTTTTACTCTCTGGAGACCACCATCGAAATGCTGATAAACCTGAATCTGCAGTGTCTCGAAGATGGACATGCATTATCCCGCGAAAATCTGCTTACAAAGTTCGAAGACCACCCTGCGTTGAGCTCCCATGGACACCCTGAAGACAAAATTAGAATAATTAAGGCACGCACATAGACTTTAATAAGCCTTCATTCTGAATGAAAAAAAAAAAGATATTTATCTTTTATCCGAAGATGGTTAACAGCGAAAACATGGTGTAAAATAAAAAATATTACACAATATTACCCCAGAATCGTCTGCTTTTTTATTCACAACGTATAAAATATTCCACCAAGAATCGACAGAACAGTAAATTTATGCATTCAAGCATTCATTCTTCCCACGCTCCCAAAGCGAATGGAACGAGAGGAGTTTCTAAGATGTGGCACCATGCTCTCCGCCATACACTTCACAGTGATGTGAATATAGGTGCTTATGTGATGCAGTAACGGGAGCTATCACACTCGATGCAAAGTGAATATCAATAAAAAGGATGGCAAAATTAATACTGGTCCGAAAAATGTGTTCAGCTCTTTGAGACAACTTAATCTATTAAAAAAAAAAAAAGAAAAAAAGAAAACTGACTAAAACAAGTCCGAGCAGGCCTCGGATGACCTAACGGTACCGAGCAACCGCCAACGGGCGTCACTGGATGCGGATACGGAGGCCGTTGTCAGTTTTCGTGACTGGGGCCGCTACTCATCGGTCAAGTAGCTGCTTAGTTGGCCTCAGAAGCGCTGAGTAGATTCCGTTTGCCAACAGCGCTCGGCAGACCAGGACGGTCACCCATCCAAGTGTTAGCCAAGCCCAACAGCGCTTAACATCGGTGATCTGACGGAAACCGAAGTTCCCACTGCTGCAAGGCCTTGGCTAAACAGTAATGAGGTCATTGTATGTTGGGACGTACACAAGTGGTTCAGTTGTTTGGTAAAAAGCAGTTTTCCTCTTCATCGATTTTGATTACCCTGAGCTCACTCAGAATGTAGTTTACAAATTCTAATGCTCGTAGAATTGATGTCAGTCAAAGCACAAATCTAAACTGTTTACAGCAGAAGTGCTGGTTAACATATTTTTATTTCATTTACCTACTGACCTACTTGCATGCTGAATATCCAACACGAGAAAAATTAAACTGAATGAGGAAGAAAATCACTAGGTTATCTATTGGCAGTATTCCGAACCAAGTGAGAGAAAAAACGGGACAAACAAGGAATATAGTAATTTATCTACTTTACTGGCCGTTGAGCTGCAAGGCTGCGGATTAAATTAATTGAAGTAATACAGCAAACAGTCAATTTTTATATGCATTATTTATATAAATCTCGGGCGTTACCCATCTTTAGTTGGCGTAACAAGTTTATCTTCATATCTGCAATGTTTGTGTCGGCTTCATTTTGAACGCTGCTGTGGTTTTTTGTTCTGTAAACTGTAGCTCCTTTTACCACCTTTATGTGCACAATATAAGTGCTTTTCCGTTCACTGTTGCATGTGTGGCCAGTACCAATTGAAGAAGTGTGGTAGCCCGAAGCATGTCGTGACATTAATAAAGCTGTGTAAAAATAACTAGTTGCTGCATTCCTTTAAGTAATAAGAACGACCTGATCGCGTTGTGAATATTAGCGTCAAAGATTGTGCCTCGGTTCAACATCAAAGATATAACGAGTGAAGCAAAACGAAATGTCATGACGCGAGTAAGTTCAAGGAGATAAGATCTCTAGGGTTCGTAGCTGACGAAGCATATTTTATGTAAGGTAAGTCAGTAGAAGAGTTCACCCACTTATTACGCATTTAGGCCAGAAGATAAACGAAACCTAGAAGTGAGTGACAAAGAATCGCAGAAGCAGCAAAATTTCGGAAGTACTGTAGAGGAATGGAGATAAATCACTGTTCTTAGAATCAAGATTACACAGGATGACCTAAGACAAGGGTACAAGTGCAGAGGATTGACTGATAGTCATCATCAGCAAGCTAGACTGATAATCTTGACGTAGACTTGAGGAATATGTTTTTAAAATAGCACATCGGCAGCAGAGCAGAAACTTACGCGTGGAACAACTGGAGAGGAAAGAACGCTTATCAAATAGGGTGCTGGAAAAATATCTTTAAGTGGTCTTAGAAAAGTAACAGACATTTTTGGAACATCCTTACCAGAAAGAACTGATAGGTTTAAATGGATAGTATCCAAGAATAGTTAACTTAGCACTTGAGGGAGCAGCAAAGATTCATAGTTGTAAATACAAGCGGAGATTATATACGTAAAATTGATTACTGGAAATGTTACGTACAGTAGGTGTGCAGAACCGAGAAGGATAGTACAAAAGAATGATTTTAGGCACTACAGTCTGGAACCACGCACCGCTAGGGTCGTAGGTTCGAATCCTGCCTCGGGCATGGATGTGTGTGATGTCCTTAGGTTGGTTAGGTTTAAGTAGTACTAAGTTCTAGGGGTCTGATGACCTCAGATGTTAAGTCCCATAGTGCTCAGAGCCATTTGAACCATAGTACAAAACAGGAAGAGATGGACGGAAGTGTAAAAACGGATAAAATACTTTTTATTAAATCAAAAACTGAATTTGCTCTTTCAAAAGTTGTTTTAATATTATTGTACTGACCCACATGTTTGCTTAAGTACGATGACAAGAAAGGAAACGACATACATTCTCGTAGTGTGCACAGGAACACGCACTTTTGTAGGTTGTGTATGTATTTTGGTGCCCTAGGATGTTGCGGCGGTAATGACTTGGCATAAAACGCAAATGAAACGTTTCCGATATTTTCCTCAAAGACTCACCCATTTGGCCCGCTAGTGCAATCGTCGTTAGCTGTTACGCAGTCCCTGTCTGTTATTCTGAAATACGTGTCGGAATATTTTCTGTAGAGGCGATGGCACTAGTTTCCACTTTCCTTCTCTTATATCCTCACATAAATTTTAACAGAGAGCCGATCACCTACCAAGATTGGATAATTTTATTTTTTATTATCGAACAATTTGGGAAAATTCTGACACTGCAAACAATATTAGGCGCTTAGTCACTAGTGTATAGCACGTGTACCCTCCGATGTACTTCAGGAGCTACACAGGGTAATTCAGCTGCCCGTACCTATGAGTCTTATACAACACCCAACACCTTCAAAATCCACGTGCTAGATTTTCATAATCTAAAAAATGGCTCTGAGCACTATGGGACTTAACATCTATGGTCATCAGACCCCTAGAACTTAGAACTACTTAAACCTAACTAACCTAAGGACATCACGCAATACCCAGTCATCACGAGGCAGAGAAAATCCCTGACCCCGCCGGGAACCGAACGATTTTCATAATCTCTCGCTCGCTATCCGCAAGCTACTTTTTCTACAGAGGGAATGAATAAAATGTTTTTGTAGAAAATTTAATGTAGTTATATTTTGTAGTGGGATACGTTTTCGCTAGAGGCGGTAGTTCTCGTATTATTAAAAAAAAAAAAAAAAAAAAAAAAAAAAAGCTAAAAAGCGACTTACAAACGCATTTTTCTGTAATAACTCGAAAATCGTGGCCTCAGACGAAAACGTAGCCCAGTAAAAAAATTAACTACATTAAATTTCCCACAAAGATGTTCCGTTCATTTTTTTTTGTGTGTGTGTGTAAGACTAATAGGTTGCACATAGTGTGAGAGAGAATATGAAAATCTCGCACGTGGGTTTTGAAGGCCTTTTGGGATGCATAAATCCCGTAGGTATTAGCAGGTGAACGACGCTGTATACACTCCTGGAAATTGAAATAAGAACACCGTGAATTCATTTTCCCAGGAAGGGGAAACTTTATTGACACATTCCTGGGGTCAGATACATCACATGATCACACTGACAGAACCACAGGCACATAGACACAGGCAACAGAGCATGCATAATGTCGGCACTAGTACAGTGTATATCCACCTTTCGCAGCAATGCAGGCTGCTATTCTCCCATGGAGATGATCGTAGAGATGCTGGATGTAGTCCTGTGGAACGGCTTGCCATGCCATTTCCACCTGGCGTCTCAGTTGGACCAGCGTTCGTGCTGGACGTGCAGACCGCGTGAGACGACGCTTCATCCAGTCCCAAACATGCTCAATGGGGGACAGATCCGGAGATCTTGCTGGCCAGGGTAGCTAACTTACACCTTCTAGAGCACGTTGGGTGGCACGGGATACATGCGGACGTGCATTATCCTGTTGGAACAGCAAGTTCCCTTGCCGGTCTAGGAATGGTAGAACGATGGGTTCGATGACGGTTTGGATGTACCGTGCACTATTCAGTGCCCCTCGACGATCACCAGTGGTGTACGGCCAGTGTAGGAGATCGCTCCCCACACCATGATGCCGGGTGTTGGCCCTGTGTGCCTCGGTCGTATGCAGTCCTGATTGTGGCGCTCACCTGCACGGCGCCAAACACGCATACGACCATCATTGGCACCAAGGCAGAAGCGACTCTCATCGCTGAAGACGACACGTCTCCATTCGTCCCTCCATTCACGCCTGTCGCGACACCACTGGAGGCGGGCTGCACGATGTTGGGGCGTGAGCGGAAGACGGCCTAACGGTGTGCGGGACCGTAGCCCAGCTTCATGGAGACGGTTGCGAATGGTCCTCGCCGATACCCCAGGAGCAACAGTGTCCCTAATTTGCTGGGAAGTGGCGGTGCGGTCCCCTACGGCACTGCGTAGGATCCTACGGTCTTGGCGTGCATCCGTGCGTCGCTGCGGTCCGGTCCCAGGTCGACGGGCACGTGCACCTTCCGCCGACCACTGGCGACAACATCGATGTACTGTGGAGACCTCACGCCCCACGTGTTGAGCAATTCGGCGGTACGTCCACCCGGCCTCCCGCATGCCCACTATACGCCCTCGCTCAAAGTCCGTCAACTGCACATACGGTTCACGTCCACGCTGTCGCGGCATGCTACCAGTGTTAAAGACTACGATGGAGCTCCGTATGCCACGGCAAACTGGCTGACACTGACGGCGGCGGTGCACAAATGCTGCGCAGCTAGCGCCATTCGACGGCCAACACCGCGGTTCCTGGTGTGTCCGCTGTGCCGTGCGTGTGATCATTGCTTGTACAGCCCTGTCGCAGTGTCCGGAGCAAGTATGGTGGGTCTGACACACCGGTGTCAATGTGTTCTTTTTTCCATTTCCAGGAGTGTATGACTATTCAAGGCTATGTCATGTATTCCTCCTATAACGAAATAATCGTTGCATTCGTAAATCCCGCTACACAAAAGATCTATGTACGCTAGACACTCAAAAGATTTTCTCTAAGTCAAGGTACACTGATTTATGGTAATTGCGATCTAATTCCGATAAAATGGAGAAAACTATATTTTTCTGAGTGATCAGTATGTTTGTTGTTGGAATGTGACACTTTTTCAAAACTTCTCTGCCGCCCACATACGCGCCTGAAGTGTAAAATAACGATTTAAATGCGGCTGAAGAGCGAAGAATACCTGACATATCAGAGCGATTATGCAAGGATGCTAGTGCCTCTGTGCTCAGATTCAGTGGAAAATGTTTACTCTGAGTGAGTGCAGACTGGGCTGGGATTCCCTGAGTAAATTTACGCTCCGAACACGTAGGACCGCGACGCGGGTGGGCGGTAATTCATTAGGAGAGAGCCAGTTTTAGAGTCGGCACGTCTTGGCTGTCTCGTGGGAGGACCGGAGTCTCTGCTGACGACGGGTGGCGAGTCCCCGGCTGAGCACACAGTCGCCGCAGCGCTCCATCTCGCGAACACACACGTCGACGGCGCCAGCACGGCGACGCCGTCCCTCCGATGGCAGCCACTGTGCCCGGCCGCCGACGGCGCGCACGTGACCCGGAATCCTGGGCAGCGCGGCTGCGGCGCTGACACACCAGTTTGTAGCTGATCCCCGCTGGAGCCAAGCTTCGTTTAAGGCAACGAGCAAAGGCGAGGACCCGTGTACACACACACACACACACGTGACGTCTCGGCGGCGCACTGAAGAACTCCTCGCCATCTCCGAGACGAAGGAAAGCTGTTTGGCGGAAGATACACGAGAAATTTTATACTGCAGCTTTATCTTGAAAGCAGGTTTCATATGTTACGGCAAACACTTGCTTCTGTAGCGCACTCGAGACGAGAGTGCCGGAAGGGAATGGCCACGCGGTTATGCACCTTCTACATTTACTTTCTTCTTTGCTTTGCAATACACAACGAACGAAATATGATTTTACCGATTTTCGGACTAGATTTACGACTGGGGTTCGGAACTTTATAAGGGACTGGCGAACACCGCAAAGCTTCGCAATCAATTGCTAAATATGTTTGGGATTGGATATACGAGGGTCATCCAGAAGGTGAAGAACGGCTGCGTACCACATCCAGTGCAGATCACCCCCACTAACGCGATTCCAAGCGTGCCAGTTAGCTCCTTCCCCCATCTCAGTGTGAGCCCAGTTTTCTTCGCGAGCAATTACGCCTCTTTGTTGTGTAACCTTTAGAAAGACCAGTGTCCATTGAAAACCCCGCCAACTGCAAAGTGCGTAGGGTCACTCGTTTTCTAAATGCACAAAATGTGTGGTTTATTGAAATTTATAGGCAAATAAAGAACGCTTATGGTGGTAGTACAGTGACAGTTCATCCGCCCAAAAAGTTTATTTGGCAATGGGCAAGCTGGGAATTTTGAAGTACAGGTTGTTGCAAAATCCATCGTATTCATAGATTTCGTGTCTTCTGACGTCTTCCTATTCCAAAATCTAGAGAAATGTGTCCAATGGAAAGCTGTTAGTAACCTCTACAGGGTATTTAGCGAATTTTGAAGGACCGTTCTTCGAGGATGAAATCTGGTCAGTGGAAAGACATCGGGCAAAGTGCATTTTCCTAGATAGGTACTGCCGCACACCAAGAAAGTGACTGCATTCTAAATCTACAGGATCTACATAACGTACTTTAAGCGCCAGACCCAGAAATTGTCACTTTGGCCTCTTCTTCTCCCTAGCGTTTATCTTGTGTAGTACGGGGTCCACTTCTCAGTATTTGACAAATTTTATTTTACAATTTAACTTTGTGATTCATGCAGTTCCTGATGCCACGGTCGTCAAAGTAACCTAATGAAGAGAAGTCGCGGGTGCCATCTGTGAATCGTGTAAATTTTGTGCTGTGTGATCGTATCTTAACTGTTTGTGGACCGCATTCTGAGGAGGAGCCAGCGCAACATTTGCCTAAACGAGCGAGGGAAACCGCCTAAAAACCACACTCAGGCTGGCCAGTGCGCCAGTCAACGGTCATTAATCCGCCAGACGGGTCCAATTCAGGTCGGGTTCACCTCCTAGTCTCGAAAGCCACCGGGCTAGGCATTTCGCAATACGAGCAGCTCTTAGTTTGAGCTCGACATAGATGAAAACTTAGGTGTTTATCAGTTTCATCGTGGATATTGTCCGGAGTGTTAGTGGAAGAAGAATTTAAAGTCTCCAGCAACTGGTCGTCACCAATGTTGAGGCGTAGAAAATAACGGAATATGAATTAGATATAGATTGGCCAGTCCACTGTAAATTTCCCTTAATTTCGCATGTATGCAAGTGTAGAGGTTGCATGTATTTTAAGAGGTAATCATTTGTCACTATAATGCGATGCCAGTAATATGACCTCCGAACGATTGCCGCCAAAAGTGAAATTCAGTGCAAAAATCGTGTGCTTTTGTCAGCTGACAAACATTTCAAAACAGTAACCAAATCACGATAGCCATCTCTATTGTGACAGAAAGTCGCGCTTTAGATAATTTATTCTATTCATCCACAAGGTAGTCCTTGGCAGTAAATTAATTCTTCCAGAATGAATCTTTGACTCTGTAGTGGAGGGTGCACTTTTTTGAAACTGCCTGGAAGATTAATGGCCGCACCGGGACTAGAACCAGGAACTCTGCCATTCGCCCTCAATGCTCTTACCATATGAGGTATGCAGATACGAGTAACGACTCACCTTCATAGTTACAGGTATCTCTTCTGAAACTTTACAGGATCTCTGCTCATACCTGCTCTGTTAGCACTCGTGGAAGAAAGGAGAGAGGGGCGGTCAGAAGTGAAGCTGTGAGGGCGCGTTGTGAGTCGTGGCTGGGTAGCTCAGCTGGCAAGAGCATTCAGACGAAAGGCGAGGTTGCTGGTTCAAGTCACGATCTGACCTACAGTTTTAATCTGCCGAGAAATGTCATCTTAGTTTCTACGTGGCACCGACTTTTCTATGCTGTCTAGAAGAAGAGGAGGAAATAAAAATGAAACTTCACGGGTTGTGAGGGTATGTTATGTAATTTCGGTGATCACAAAATCAGTCAGATTTAGAAAGAACTTGGGAGTCCACTTGTCAGTATGACGTCGCACCTCTTTTATACTGACTGCATGCAATGATTCTGCTGGGAGTGTCTCATAGAGCCATTGTATGCTGTCTTGAGAAAATCAAATCCACAACTGTTTTAACTGGTCTTTGATATCATGGCTACTGGCGCTGGGGCTAAGTTGACGTCAGAGTTTCTCCCACATAAGTTAAATCAGGGCTGATCTGGGGACCTTGTTTGTCATGGGAGTATTCGAGCGTCAACCAAAAATGTCCATGCAGGCAATTGCCATGTATGGGTGGGCACTGTCCTGTTGTAAAATTGCGCCTCGTTACTGTCGCATGAGAGATAGCACAAGAGGAAGCAGGATGTCTGTGAGGTATCACTGTGCCATCAGCGTTCGTCAATCACTACCAGGCTCTACCTGAAGTGAGGCCGGGTGGATCGCTACACCTTGACGCCAGGGGTGACACCGCTGTGCCTCTTCAAAACATTGCAAGAATGGGCTCTCTCCTGAGGTCACCGACATACACCCTGATGACGGGCATCCGTGCAGAGACACGATTCATGGTAGAACACAGCTCGGTGTCATTCTTCAGCAGTCCATCCTTCCTGGTCCGACACCACTCCAAACGCAGCCACTTCTGTTTCTGTGTTAACGGCAGCCTATGTATGGGATGGTAATTCCTTAGTCCAGCTGCTGCTGGTCTCCTACCACTGGTACAGTGAGTCCAGTACTTGTTCATGGATAGCCCCCGCAGATGTAATAGGTTATAATGTGCTATGTGCACAATATGACGTTCCTCCTTTGTGTTGATCAGATGTGGTCAGTCGGAACCTTCACAGCATGGCTGTGCTCACATTCCCAAGCTGTCCAACATAAAGCCACTGTCACATCCAAATGCCGCACAAATGATTCGATGATGCAACCAAAAGGAGAATCGCATTGACGCACCTTTGTAACTCTGTCAGGTGCCATCAGATGATCAAAAAGACTTGCAAAATGATTTAGATAAGATATCTGTACGGTGAGAAAAGTGGCCATTAACCCCGAATAAAGAAAAGTGCGAAGTTATTCACATGAATACTAAAGGAAATCAGCTAAATTTCGATTACGCGATAAGTCACACAAATCTGAGGGCTGTAAATTCAATTAAATACTTAGGGATTACAATTACAAATAACCTAAATTGGAACGATCACATAGATAATATTGTGGATAGAGCAAACCAAAGACTGCGATTCATTGGCAGAAAACTTAGAAGGTGCAACAGGTCTACCAAAGAGACTACTTACACTACGCTTGTCCGCCCTATTCTGGAGTACCGCTGTGCGGTGTGGGATCCACATCAGGTGGGACTGACGGATGACATCGAAAAAGTACAAAGAAGGGCAGCTCGTCTTCATTATCGCGAAATAAGGGAATAGCGTCACAGAAATGATACGTGAATTGGAGTGGCAATCATTAAAACAAAGGCGTTTTTCGTTGCGACGGGATCTTCTCAAGAAATTTCAATCACCAGTCTTCTCCTCCGATTGCGAAAACATTCTGTTGGCGCCCACCTACATAGGGAGAAATTATCACCAGGATAAAATAAGAGAAATCAGGGCTCACACAACATTTGATTCTGTTGGTATTCCTTATATACCGTAACAGGCCTGGTAGGAGCATAAACACAAATAACACTAACGCACTTTGGTTGCCATTCTACCTGTCACAGCGAGTTACGTCTCTAATGATTTATACATCCACTGACATTCTGTACACGTACAAAGTTACACGGGCATCCCACCATGTTTTTTGGCTGCTTCACTATTTTTGGTCAAGAAGCGTATCTGCTTCCTCCACACTCCATGTCCGACCCGCTATTGGGGACTATTGGGGTGATGTGACTCGGAGTCGAGAGGAGGGCGATTCAGATCCATGAACATCCAACCAGACTCAAGTTTTCCGTGAAGGATGTCAAATTAAACATCTTTCAATCGTCTAGTTTCCATCATCATCATCACCATCATCATCATCATCATTTAAGACTGATTATGCCTTTCAGCGTTCAGTCTGGAGCATAGCCCCCTTATAAAATACCTCCATGGTCCCCTATTCAGTGCTAACATTGGTGCCTCTTCTGATGTTAAACCTATTACTTCAAAATCGTTCTTAACCGAATCCAGGTACCTTCTCCTTGGTCTGCCCCGACTCCTCCTACCTTCTACTGCTGAACCCATGAGTCTCTTGGGTAACCTTGATTCTCCCATGCGTGTAACATGACCGCACCATCTAAGCCTGTTCGCCCTGACTGCTACATCTATAGCGTTCATTCCCAGTTTTTCTTTGATTTCCTCATTGTGGACACCCTCCTTCCATTGTTCCCATCTATTAGTACCTGCAATCATCCTAGCTACTTTCATATCCGTAACCTCAACCTTGCTGATAAGGTAACCTGAATCCACCCAGCTTTCGCTCCCATACAACAAAGTTGGTCGAAAGATTGAACGGTGCACAGATAACTTAGTCTTGGTACTGACTTCCTTCTTGCAGAAGAGAGTAGATCGTAGCTGAGCGCTCACTGCATTAGCTTTGCTACACCTCGCTTCCAGTTCTTTCACTATGTTGCCATTCTGTGAGTATATGCATCCTAAGTACTTGAAACCGTCCACCCGTTTTAACTTTGTTCCTCCTATTTGGCACTCAATCCGTTTATATTTCTTTCCCACTGACATTACTTTCGTTTTGGAGATGCTAATCTTCATACCATAGTCCTTACATTTCTGATCTAGCTCTGAAATATTACTTTGCAAACTTTCAATCGAATCTGCCATCACAACTAAGTCATCCGCATATGCAAGAGTGATTATTTTGTGTTCACATGTCTTAATCTCACCCAGCCAGTCTATTGTTTTCAACATATGATCCATAAATAATATGAACAACAGTGGAGACAGGTTGCTGCCTTGTCTTACCCCTGAAACTACTCTGAACCATGAACTCAATTTACCGTCAACTCTAACTGCTGCCTGACTATCCATGTAAAGATCTTTAATTGCTTGCAAAAGTTTGCCTCCTGTTCCACAATCTCGTAGAACAGACAATAACTTCCTCCTAGGAACCCGGTCATATGCCTTTTCTAGATCTATAAAGCATAGATACAATTCCCTGTTCCACTCATAACACTTCTCCAATATTTGCCGTAAGCTAAAGATCTGGTCCTGACAACCTCGAAGAGGCCTAAACCTACACTGATTTTCATCCAATTTGTCCTCAACTAATACTCGCACTTTCCTTTCAACAATACCTGAGAAGATTTTACCCACAACGCTGATTAAAGAGATACCTCTGTAGTTGTTACAATCTTTTCTGTTTCCATGTTTAAAGATTGGTGTGATTACTGCTTTTGTCCGGTCTGATGGAACCTGTCCCGACTTCCAGGCCATTTCAATTATCCTGTGTAGCCATTTAAGACCTGACATTCCACTGTATTTGATGAGTTCCGACTTAATTTCATCCACCCCAGCTGCTTTATTGCACTGCAATCTATTGACAATTTTCTCCACTTCCTCAAATGTGATCCTATTTCCATCATCATTCCTACCCCATTCTACCTCGAAATCTGAAACATTACTCTTCGTATTTTCACCTACATTGAGCAACTCTTCAAAATATTCCCTCCATCTGCCCAAGGCATCCACAGGATTCACCAGCAGTTTTCCTGACCTGTCCAAAATACTTGTCATTTCTTTCTTACCTCCCTTTCTAAGACTGCTAATTACACTCCAGAATGGTTTTCCAGCAGCTTGACCCATAGTCTCCAACCTGATTCCAAAGTCTTCCCAAGATTTCTTCTTGGATGCTGCAATTATCTGTTTGGCTTTGTTTCTTTCTTCAACATAACTTTCCCTGTCTACCTGAGTTCTAGTATGTAGCCATTTTTGATACGCCTTCTTTTTCCTTTTACAGGCTGCCTTGACTGTGTCATTCCACCATTCAGTTTGCTTCATCCTACTTTTACACACTACTGTTCCAAGACATTCTTTAGCCACTTCTAGTACTGTGTCCCTGTACCTTGTCCATTATTTTCCAATGACTGTAATTGACTACATTCAACTAACTGGTACCTTTCTGAGATCGCTGTTATGTACTTGTGCCTGATTTCCTTATCCTGAAGTTTGTCCACTCTTATCCTCCTACATATGGACCTGACCTCCTACACTTTCGGCCTCACAATCCCAATTTCACTGCAGATTAAATAATGATCAGTGTCATCAAAGAATCCCCTGAATACACGTGTGTCCCTCACAGCCTTTCTGAATTCCTGATCCGTTATTATATAGTCAGTGACAGATCTGGTTCCCTGCCTTCCCAAGTACACTGGTGAATGTTCTTATGTTTAAAAAAGGAGTTTGTGATTACTAAGCCCATACTGGCACAGAAATCCAAGAGTTGTTTCCCGTTCCTGTTGGCCTCCATATCCTCTCCAAATTTACCCATCACCTTTTCATACCCTTCTGTTCGATTTCCAATCCTGGCGTTAAAATCCCCATGAGCAGAACACTGTCCTTGTCCTTTACTCTAACAACTACATCACTGAGTGCATCATAAAAACTATCCATCTTATCTTGATCTGTCCCTTCACAATGCGAATACACTGACACAATCCCAATTTTCTTGCTAGACACTGTCAAATCTATCCACATCAGTCGTTCGTTTACATACCTTATTGCAACTACGCTGGGTTCCATTTCTTTCCTGATGTAAAGCCCTACACCCCATTGTGCTATTCCTGCTTTGACTCCTGACAGGTGGACCTTGTATTCTCCAACTTCCTCTTCTTTCTCACCCCTTACCCGAATGTCACTAACAGCTAAAACGTCCAGCCCCATCTTACTTACAGCCTCTGCCAGCTCTACCTTCTTCTCAGAGTGGCCCCCATTGATATTAATAGCTCCCCATCTCATTACCATTTGTTTGCCAAGTCGTATCTTAGGAGTCCCTGGTTTGTCAGTTAGAGGTGGGACTCCGTCACCTCCAAAGGTCCAACGCATTTTGCTCTGATTGTTGCCAGCATCATATTTAAAGTACCAGGGAAGCAGGTTGCTAGCCTTACTTGCCCCGAGTCCCATTGGGTATTACCCCTAACAGCTGAGGGACTAACCGGTGGATTTGGTAGTCTTTGCCGTATGAGCCCAAAGGTGACCACGACTCAGAATATGTCCGAGATGCCCAGCCTCATTCCAAAGTAACTGGTATCCGGACTGTCGGGCCTACTTACTTGGCCACTCATACGTTGCCCGTGGTTCATGAACTAGGACATGACTACAGGAACCCACACCAAACTTATTTTATTTGGCTTCCATTTTCAGAGTTTTATGCACCATCTTCCCTGACCGACGTGTAGGAATATTCTACCTCGGTTCTGTTAGAAACAGGGGCGAGCAATACTGGTGTCACAAGATGTTTGCTCTAGCGATCACTTCAACCATCATCTGCCGACTGTTAGACAAACATTCAACTGAAGCGATCGCTATAGCAGAAATCTACTAGCACAAGTATTTCTGGTCCCCCGCTAGATCAGAACCGAGGTAGAATCTTCCTACACGACGGTCAGGGGCCTGAAGATGGCGAAGTAAAACGCTGAAACTGGTAGCCAAATAAAATAACTTTGGAAAGTAGGCGGCTGGAAGGTGTTTGATTTGACATCCTGTATCGAACATCCGAGTCCGGAAACCTTCTCTATAAAGATGGACATACAGAGACTTATATTTTCCGTATTTTACCTAGATCGCTAAAGGAAAATGGCGGTTTGGTCCCACTGAAATGTCGCGGCTACCTCCCCTTCCCAACCTTTCCTAGTCTGAGCTCGGTTTCGTCTCTAATGGCATCTTCGTAACGGGACATTAAATTCCACTCCTCATCGGTAAGTACCTGCAACGCAGCGGAGAGTCCTCCTCGTAACGAGAGGTCGCAGATGACCGCCAGAAATACCCGTGTTGGTCAATGACCAGCAGGCGCGGCTGCGACGCGGCGTCCCACGCAGCCGCGGCATTGCCCGTCGCGACGCATCGCGTCGCCTGCCAGTTTAGCGTGCCTTGGCCCCGCTCTCCCGGAGGTAATTACGAGGCATGAGCAGGTGCGTCAGTGAATATTATGAATCTGGCTCGTGGGCTTCGCTCTGAAAATAGGCGGAGTATTTCTGCGCCGCGGGCGGCCGCCAGCCGGAAACGGCGCCAACCCAGAGGACGCGGCCAGCGCTGCACTGGCGGCGCCCGACCGTTCTTCACAACTCGGCTGCTGCAGCGACAGCGGAAATACCGTATCTGGCACTCGAGCGGCTCCCATTTCACCTCTTCACTCCTGAACTAAAAAAAATCTTTCGCAGGAAATGTTTCTTTTCATATTTTCCAGCAAACTAATAAACAGAAACAACACAAATCCAAATTAAATCCATTTTTTATGATTCATTACGGCATAAATGAAAGTCCACGTATGTGAACCTCAGGTCTCACTTGCGGTGAAAATGTAAGTTTTTCGGAATGAGAGTTCGAGTCTCGGTCCGGCAAACAGTTTTAATCTGCCAGGAAGTTTCATGTAAGTTTTTGGTTTGTATTTTCATTCCTCTTTCTTCAATAATAGTATTTTATCTAGCAATATACATTTTTTGTTTGAAACAGTAAACTGTATTTGCCAATGGACACCGAAAATACTAGCTTATCTTGATATTTTTTTAATTATATTTGAATAGTTTTCAATACAGGTTCCTGATGATGCTCTAAAACAAATTTATAAATGACAGAAAATAATAATCATCGTGTCGGACTTCCTTTTGCCCGCCGTGGCGCAGCACCTCTGTGTGGCATGGATTCAAGAAGTCGTTGGAAGCCTCCCGGAGAAATATTGAGCCATGCTGCCTCCGTAGACGTCCATAAATGCGAAAGAGTTCCCCACACAGGATTTTGTGCATGAACTGACTTGTCTATTACGTCCCATAAACGTTTGATAGGATTGATACCGAGCGATCTGGGTGGCAAAATCAGTCTCTCGAACTGTCCAGAATGTCTCTCAAACCAGTCGCGAAGAACTGCGGACGTCAATAATGAGGATTGTGGACCACCTGCACCTCTGAGAAGGCGAACATGTGGTAGCACTATCTTATCTCTTTTCCTCTAAACGTTTACGGAATTTCTCCAACCACCAAGGATGTCCAGCTCCGTAAGGCCATTCAACATAATGACGCCATCACCACCAAACCGATCATTTTCCACAACGTTCGTGGAGTTCTATTGGCTACCGCGTTCTCTCCGAAGTAATGTGTGACGACAAACGGTCTGCAAACTGAATTGCGGTTCATCTGCGAGTAGAACCTTTCTCCAGTCATTCATGGTCCAATTTTGATGTTACCAACTCGACAATACGCGGGACTGTCTGTTCTGGTGTTAGCGGTATGCACACGGTCGGACGTCTGGCTGTAAACAATTCCGCTGTTCTGAACCTCCGATGCACAGTTTGTCGGGAAACAGCAATTCCTGCAGCAACTGCAAGCTATGCAGCCAACTGTGTAGCCGGTGTACTGCGATTTCATGGGGCAGTTACAGCCAAATGGTTCAAATGGCTCTGAGCACTATGGGACTTAACTGCTGAGATCATCAGTCCCCTAGAACTTAGAACTACTTAAACCTACCTAACCTAAGGACATCACACACATCCATGGCCGAGGCAGGATTCGAACCTGCGACCGTAGTGGTCGCGCGGTTCCAGACTGTAGCGCCTAGAACCGCTCGGCCACTCCGGCCTGCATGTAGAGTGAACAAGCAGGGTTCGTAAGGAAATATTTACTGCAATATGGGGTAATGGGTTATCTTTTCTCTTTTAATTTTCATGTACTCGTGATTACGCTTAACTTCTGGATATTAATGTAGTATATATAATGCGTACGCCTCCGTGACCAGATACTGTTCAATTTTCTGGGTGTAGATGTTGTGAAATATCTTTCATTCATAAGATAATAAACCAGACGTTTAGGCTATACCAGAGGTTGAAAAAACTGCTACATTGTAAAGTTCATTTCGTTATGACACGACCGGTTTCCGGCTCTTACAGGCCCATCTTCAGGTGTCGTAACTTGATGCTGTGAACCCCAAGCGCCTCGATGGTCGTGTACAAGGCGCGGTGTGCTACCTACGAGCAAGTGCAGATAAGTTCGAGAACTACCGCACAATCAGATTACATCTCATGCATCCAAATTGGCGGCAAGAATAATAAGCCGACCGAAGTGGCCGAGCAGTTCTAGGCGTTACAGACTGGAACCGCGTGACCGCTACGGTCGCAGGTTCGAATCCTGCCTTGGGCATGGCTGTGTGTGATGTCCTTAGTTTAGTTAGGTTTAAGTAGTTCTAAGTTCTAGGGGACTGATGGCTGTGTGTGGGCATGGCTGTGTGTGATGTCCTTAGTTTAGTTAGGTTTAAGTAGTTCTAAGTTCTAGGGGACTGATGACCCCAGCAGGTAAGTCCCATAGTGCTCAGAGCCAGCCCAAGAGTAATAAACAGAAGAACTGAAAATAGAACTGACCGTATGCTAGATGACGATCAATTTTACTTTTGGAAAGATAAATGAATCAGGAAGGTAATTCAGACGTTGCGCTCGTTAAGTGAATCAAAATAGTTTCATACGGTCTAGAAAATGTGATCGAGAACGTAAAACGCTTCAAAAGGACCGAAATTTTCAGAATTATTGGTACAAGCTACAAGAAAAGACTGATAACATGCGGTATGTACAAAAACCTAAAGGAAACAGTAGTAATGGGAAACCAAGAAACAAGAGCTCGAATTAGATAGGTGTAAGACAGGAATGTAGTCCTTCGCCCCTTCTGTGTAACTTCAATGCAATCACGGAAGTACAGGAAAGGGTCAGGAATGGGATTCAGACACAGGGCGAAAGAATTTCAGTGGTAAGAATCGAAAGATTCGCTGGTGATATTGCTTTCCTCAGTGAAAGGAAAGAAGAACTGCAGAATCTATTGAATGGAATGAAAAATCTATTGTGCACCCGTTATGGGTTGAGAGTAAACAGAAAAAAATAAAATGAAGACCAGCAGAAACGAGATTAGTGAGAAACATAACATCAAAATTACAGAACATGAACCAAACGAAGTGAAGGAATTCTGGTATCTTGGAAGTAAAATAGCACATGATATTCGAAGCAAGGAGGACATAAAGTTAAAATTAGCACAGGTAAACAGGAGATTCGTGGCAAAACAATATCTTCTAGTACCAAACGTCGGTCTTAATTTGAGGACTAAACTTTAGAGTATGTTTGTTTGGAGCACAGCATTTTTGCAAGTCAATCATGGACTGCGGAACATAAAAAAATGTAACTGAAGCATTCGTAAATGTAGTGCGATAGAAGGATTTTGAAAATTAGATGAACTGAAAAGATAAGTTTGAGGAGTTCTCTGCAGAATCGGCAACGAGAAGAACCTGTTGATAAGAAGAAGAGACGACAGGATTTGTGTTAATATATCAATGAAAAATTTACACAGCACGTGACGAAGGTGTAGAAGACAATTATTTGTTGGACATACTCCAGTCACTGTATGTTCCTACAGTTTTTAAGTACCTGAGTGTAAGTACCACTCTTAAATGAAGACGTTGGAATTCGTGGAGAGCCATATCGAAGAAAACAAGCCAGAAGACTGATTATATCAAATAAAGTGAAAAGTTTTATCTACTGTGATGGAGGGCGAGCTTATATAGTGTCATGACTTATATTAATAGAAATAGAACTTTTCATTTTTACATGAGTAAACCTATCCCTGTGTACTGCTTACCACTTTCGATACAAGTGTATGCCACTAAATTAATAGTGTTTGTTACAGCCTAAACGTCCGATGGTGATTATCTATGGGGTAAAGTTATTCAATGTAAGTTATGCCAGCACTCAGTCACATCTTAATAATATTTGTTCGTTGCAGTTACAGAGAAGAAGCTCTGTATGTACCGAAATTTAAACTTGCGCATTCACAAATGTAAAGAGGTGAAAGGGTAATTACACAATTAAAGTTAACGCCTCATACTAATATTTGTGACTAACAATTCTTAGGGATGGGAAGCGGGACGGCGGTTTTTATTCAGCGGAAGTTGAGAAATTGGCAAACTTTGATTTGACTTTACATTATTTGGGATCAACAACCACAACCCCAATAATGGAATAGCATGTTGAATCAGTAGCTGATACAGAGGACATACAAAGAAAGAATACGAAGTATAGTGGCAGGCTTGTTTGAGTAACGAGACTATGTTACAGAAACGCAAAAAAAATGTGAACTACCAGACGAATTAAGAAACCAAATATGTTCTGAAAACCCAGTTAGAGCATTAAAAGTAGCCGCATTCAGCGCAGAATCGATGATTATTCTTCAGACGGCCATTACGACTTACGTAGCAACTGTGAATACTATGTATGCAAATAGTCGTTCTTCCCAAGGTGCACCTTCGGTAGTAGAGGTTATGTACAGTACATAAAAATTGCAGCACACTTTTCAAAATATAAATTTAAAATCAGTTTCCGATAAAGAAATAAGTATACACCATGTGACATAGAGGAAGGAGGAGGGTGCAGTACTATGAGTGGTGTAACTCGAAGAAAGAGTGGTTGTATATACCAAACCTACCGCGCCGTTTCTCCGTATTATCTTAATGCTGCTGACATTTTGACTTCAGTGTACTTCAGTAGAGGGGTTTCGATTCATTTTATATTAAATACTGTTCAATAGGTTGCTTCCCAATAGCGCGCTCCAGCGAACATGATTTCAACATCAAAGGTGAAAAATCTTTCAAAATTGAGGCGGTACGATCAGTTTATACATCTATATGTGTTACCTATTTATGTTTAAATCTGCAGTGTTTGATTAAAAAGAGTAAACTGAAATCTGTAGCCAGTAGTGTTACCTGTAACATTTCGTTTATTGGAAAAGTGCGTTGGTTCTAATTAAGAGGCACATTTTAACTTTGAAAAAAAAAAGAGTTAACTTTTTACTTTAATTTGATCATACGCTATAACTTCCGCTTTCTGTGTGAGTAAACTATCCGCCTGCAGTTGTACCTCAAAATTCCTGGAATAATAAGATGTTTCTGCCCCTTAATGATAGATATCTAGATGCTGAGACTCAGGTGACCATTACTTACAAAGGTACGCTCGCCATTAGCATCCATTTACTTTGCAAACCAGTATCTTTGTTGTCAACGGTTAATGTCCATTCTACTATAGAAATTTCGATGTTCGGAGATGTGGCATATAGAATACACTATAAATTACGCTTTCAGGTTCAGGAACGTCACGTCAGTAACACTGTGTGCTTTCGAAATCCTGGACTGCCTGACGTCAGATATGGTCCTGCAGTGGCACTAATTCCTCGATCATCGTATTGTCTCCGTGGTATCATTTCATCAAAAAATCCGAGCGTCCATTAAGTACGAAATGAGAAAATGTTGTTTCCACGTATTCTGTAAATTAAGTCCGCGGTTTAGGGGCGGCTTTTGTTCTTGCGAATGACGCTGTAATTTAAACCGACTGTCAGAGTTTCATTTGATGCCTGACAAATAGCGTCCGCATATGTCAGAGAAAGCCTGTAAGCTTTGCATAATTTAACACGCTTTTTTTTCTCTCCGCCGCCGAGTTAATTACAACACAGCAATAAAATTAATAGCGGCCTCTCCTTTCATGCTTCATTTAACGAGTTTTTCATGTTCTGACAAATTTTTTTACTGTCTCGGAAAAAAAGAAAACAAATGCAGTGCAGATGTGCGGATTTCTATTACCTTTTACGTTTCTTCAGTTTATGGATTGTTAGTTTTGTAAAATTATTAATTTATTTTACGCTTCTCATCTCGAATCTTAACACCCGCCGGTTTTCGATCTAGTTCACATTTATTTATTTGTATTAAAGTTTGTGGAAATTCGAAACTCCAGGAAGAATACATGTGGCTGAAGTGAACTGTGTAACAGACATTATGTACATGACAACATACAAATGACACGTGAATTTGACAGTTCATTAAGGTGCAAAGGCCTCATGTGTTGTAATTATAGCGTATACGCTAGTGGCGTGTGACCAGCAGAGATACATACATATACAGTGTATAAAAACATAATACCGACAAATTACGAGGCGTTACAGAGTGTGTTTAGAAGAACAAATTGAGTATAAAAACCAATATTCGCCACCACAACCAACGACGCAACAAAGCATCGAAATTATAGGATTCTACTCCTGTCATAGTAACAACCATTTGGCCACAAACACGAGCCCGTTCAGCGACGGAATGTGGGCAGAGCTGTCCTCTCTCACAGGCGACGATGCGCTAGACGCCATGTGTCCCAATTTGCTCCTCGAGGCACACTGTTCAGCCCTTACAAGCTCATTGGTATAATTCTGTTACATCTAGTATATCCGTCGAGGATCTTAATTTTTCCGCCGGCCGCGGTGACCCAGCGTTTCTAGTCGCTACAGTCTGGAACCGCGTGACCACTACGGTCGCAGGTTCGAATCCTGCCTCGGGCATGGATGTGTGTGATGTCCTTAGGTTGGTTAGGTTTAGTTAGTTCTAAGTTCTAGGGGACTGATGACCTTAGAAGTTAAGTCCCATAGTGCTCAGGGCCATTTGAACCATTTTTTTCTTAATTTTTCCACTTTGTGTGCGAAACTACACACCACAAACAAAGTTTGCTAGAGAACCGCGACCAACAAGAGTTTTGACACTAAGGAGGCTTGAAAATTGCAGTTCTTTACAATAATAAAAGAAAAAGATGTGTATGATTTAATCACACACGTCGTACTTTGAATTCACCAAAGCTTCGGACGAGGAGCTCCATTCTTAATACCAAAAGTTCAGAAAACTCTTGGAGCTCATCTTTCGCCTACGTGACTCAGATTGTGTGTGTATGAAGGAAATCAACATTTTAAACTGCCTCAGTGGCAAGATCTGGCGTACAGATCGAACCACTCAGATAAACTCTCCGGTAATTTGTCCACATAAATATGGAAGCGAAATGTCTGTCAGAAAATAGAAGACTTTTCAGTTGAAGATCATTTGTCCTTATCAGTTCCTACTATAATAGTGAGGAATTGTTGAATATAAATAAGTATTCAGTTACGAGCACAAACCTGTAAAAGACGAACGTGAAACCATGTTGCCGAAAATAACTGCGCTCATATTGCGTTTCAAACGAAATTTGTGACTAAGTTAAGGATTCTATGGCATGAAGGACGCACCCTGTTACCTTGGACAGAACGTGATCGACAGACGGAGATCTGAAATCATGAGTGCTCCAGAGAAGGAAAGTGTGTTGCGACCCTTGCTGTCCCCAGTGTATATTAATGACCTGGGAGACATTTTGCAGATGATGCATTTATCTGTAATCAAATTTTATTTTAAACAAGCTGCACAAATAAGCAGCCACATCTTGAAATATTATTTCATTCATACCCGTCATTTTTCAACAACTGTTACATATTCACACATAAAAATTTTTTTGCATCACCCCGGTTCACAGGACTCCAGAAGATAGACGTTGACTATGGATATTGTATTGCAGAAACAGTCCGTTTGACTGCTCAGAGATGTCACTAAACCTGCCTGAAGATGTAAACAACCATGCAGGAGCAGCGCCTATTAGAAGGAGGGAGTCCGATAGCCGATCAGTTCCAGTCAATACCGCGATTTGATGGCGTCCGCCTATTTACTCTGTGCCACTAAGGGCTCTCAACAAGGCGTCTCGGAGGGAACCAAAGCGATGCTGTTTGGACATGGAGGAGATACAGAGAGAGACAGGAACTGTCGATGACATGCCTCGCTCAGGCCGCCCAAGTCTACTAAAGCAGTGGGTGACCGCTACCTACGGATTATGGCTCGGAGGAACCCTGACAGCAACGCCACCATGTTCAACAATGCTTTTGGTGCAGCCACAGGACGTCGTGTTACGACTCAAACTGTGCGCAATAGGCTGCATGATGCGCAACTTCACTCCCGACGTCAATGGCGAGCTCCAAGTTTGCAACCACGACACCATGCAGCGCGGTACAGATGGGCCCAACAACATGCCGAATGGACTGCTCAGGATTGGCATCACGTTCTCTTCGCCGATGAGTGTCGCATGTGCCTCCAAGCAGACAATCGTCGGAGACCTGTTTCGAGGCAACCCGTCAGGCTGAACACCTTAGACACAGTCCACTGAGTGCAGCAAGGTGGATGGTTCCCTGCTGTTTTGAGGTCGCATTATGTGGGGCCGACGTACGATGCTGGTGGTCATGGAAATTGACGTAACGGCTGTACGATACGTGAATGCCATTCTCCGATCGATAGTGCAACGATATCGGCAGCATATTGGCGAGGCATTCGTCTTCATGGACTACAGTTCGAGCCCCCATCGTGCACATCTTGTGAATGACTTCCTTCAGAATAACGACATCACTCGACTTGAGTGACCAGCATGTTCTCCAGACATGAACCCTATCGACATGCCTGGGATAGATTGAACAGTGTTGTTTATGGATGACATGACCCACCAACCACTCTGAGTGATCTACGCCGAATCGCCGTGGAGGAGTGGGACAATCTGGACCAACAGTGCCTTGATGAACTTGTGAATAGTATGCCAGGACGAATATAGGCATGCTTCAATGCAGAAGGTAAAATCTTCCGGAGGTAAAATAGTCCCCCATTCGGATCTCCTGGCGGGGCCTACTCAGGATGACGTTTTCTACGTATCGGAATGTGGAATGTCAGATTTCTTAATCGGGCAGGTAGGTCTGAAAATTTAAAAAGGGAAATGGATAGGTTAAAGCTAGAAATAGTGGGTATTATTGAAGTTCGATGGCAGGAGGAACAAGACTTCTAGTCAAGTGAATACAGGTTTATAAATATAGAATCCAATAGGGGTAATGCAGGAGTAGGTTTAATAATGAATAAAAAAAATTGGAGTGCTGGTAAGCAACTAGAACAGCATAGTGAACGCACTATTGTAACCAAGATAGACACGAAGCCTACACCCACCACAGTAGTACAAGTTTATATGCCAACTAGCTGCACAAAAGACGAAGAGATTGATCAAATGTGTGATGAGATAAAAGGAATTTTTCAGATAGTGAAGGGAGACGAAAATTTTTAGTCATTGTGGACTGGAATTCGAGAGTAGGACAAGGAAGAGAAGGAAAAGTAGTAGGTGAATATGGATTGGGAGCAAGGAATGAAAGAGGAAGGCGCCTGGTAGAATTTTGCGCAGAGCATAACTTAATCATAGCTAACACTTGGTCCAAGAATCGTAATAAAAAGGTTGCATACATGGAAGAGGCCTGGAGACACTGGAAGGTTTCAGATAGATTATATAATGGTAAGACAGATTTAGGAACCAGGTTTTAAATTTAAGACATTTCCAGGGGCAGATGTGAACTCTGAACACAATCTGTTGGTTATGAACTGTAGACTAAAACTAAAGAAAGTGCAAAAATGTGAGAATTTAAGAAGATGAGACCTGGATAAACTGAAAGAACCAGAGGTTGCATTGACTTTCAGGGAGAGCATTAGCAAACGATTGACAAGAACGGGGGAAAAGAAATACAGTAGAAGAAGAGTGGGTAGTTTTGAGAGATGAAATAGTGACGGCAGTAAAGGATCAAGTAGGTAAAAAGACGAAGGTTAGTAGAAATCCTTAGGCAAAAGAAGAAATATTGAATTTAATTGATGAAAGGAGAAAATATAAATACGCTGTAAATGAAGCAGGCAAAAAGGAATATAAACGTCTCAAAGATGAGATCGACAGGAAGTGCAAAATAGCTAAGCGGGGATGACTAGAGGACAAATGTAAGGATGTAGAGGCATATGTCTCTTTGGGTAAGATAGATACTGTCTACAGGAAAATTGAAGAGACCTTTGGAGAAAAGAGAACCACCTATGAATATAAAGAGCTCAGATGGAAAAGCAGTTCTAAGCAAAGAAGGGAAAGCAGAAAGGTGGAATGATTATGTAGACGGTCTATACATGGGCGATGTACTTGAGGGCAATATTATGGAAATTGAAGAGGACGTAGATGAAGATGAAATGGGAGATATTATACTGTGTGAAGAGTTTGACAGAGCACTGAAAAAACAAGGCACCGGGAGTATACAATATTCCATTAGAACTACCGATAGCCTTGGGACAGCCATCCCTGACAAAACTCTACCATGTGGTGAGCAAGATGTACGAGACAGGCGAAATACCTTCAGACTTCTAGAAGAGTATGATAATTCCAATCCCAAAGAAAGCAGGTGTTGACAGATGTGAAAATCACCGACCTATCAGTTTAATAAGTCACGGCTGCAAAATACTAACACAAATTCTTTACAGGCGAATGGAAAAACTGGTAGAAGCAGGCCTCGGGGAAGATCAGTTTCGATTCCGTAGAAATTTGTAACACGCGAGGCAATACTGACCCTGCGACTTATCATAGAAAAATTAAGGAAAGGCAAACCTACGTTTCTAGCATTTGTAGACTTAGAGAATGTTTTTAACAATGTTGACCGGAATATTCTCTTTCAAATTCTGAAGGTGGCAGGGGTCAAATATATGGAGCGAAAGGCTACTTGCAATTTTTACAGAAGACAGTTGGCGGTTATAAGAGTCGAGACACATGAAAGGGAAGCAGTGGTAAGGAAGGGAGTGAGACAGGGTTGTAGCCTATCCCCGATGTTATTCAATCTATATATTGAGCAAACAGTAAAAGAAACAAAAGAAAAATTCGGAGTAGGAATTAAAATCCACGAAGAAGAAATATAAACATTGAGGTTTGCCGCTGACGTTGTAATTCTGTCAGAGACATCAAAGGATCTGAAAGAGCAGTTGAACGGAATGGACAGTGTCTTGAAAGGAGGATTGTAAGTAAGCTGTTTATGTTTTCTCTATGTAAGTAGGCTGTTTATGTTTTCTCTATGTAAGTAGGCTGTTTAGGTTTTTTATTAGTAACGCCACCTCAATATGAAAATCACTGGTTGTGCTGTGTGCAGTCTGTGGCTGTTTTGCATTGTTGTAATATTCGCCATTGTAGTGTTAGGCAGCTGGCTGTGAACAGTGCGTAGCGTTGGGCAGTTGGAGGTGAGCCGCCAGCAGTGGTGGATGTGGGGAGAGAGATGGCGGAGTTTTGAAATTTGTCATGAACTGCTATATTTATATATGATGATATCAAGGTAAATACATTGTTTGTTCTCTATTAATATCTTTCATTTGCTAACTATCCCTATCAGTAGTTAGTGCCTTCAGTAGTTTGAATCTTTTATTTAGCTGGCAGTAGTGGCGCTCGCTGTATTGCAGTAGCTTGAGCAGCGAAGATTTTTGTGAGGTAAGTGATTTGTGAAAGGTATAGTTTAATGTTAGTCAGGGCCACTCTTTTGTAGGGAATTTTGAAAGTCAGATTGCGTTGCGCTAACAAAATATTGTGTGTCAGTTTAAGCACAGTCATGTAGAATTGTTCAAAGGGGACGTTTCAGGATATAAGATGAACATCAACTGAAGCAAATCGAGGATAATTTAATGTAGTCGAATTAAGTCAGGTGATGCTGAGGGAATTAGATTAGGAAGTGAGATGCTTAAAGTAGCAAATCAGTTTTGTTATTTGGGGAGCAAAATAACTGATGATGTTCGAAGTACAGAGGATACAAAATGTAGACTGGCAATGGCAAGGAAGGCGTTTCTGAAGAAGAGAAATTTGTTAACATCGAATATGGATTTAAGTGTCAGGAAGTCGTTTCTGAAAGTATTTGTATGGAGTGTAGCCATGTATGGGAGTGAAACATGGACGATAAATAGTTTGGACAAGAAGAGAATAGAAGCTTTCGAAATGTGGTGCTACAGAACAATGCTGAAGATTAGATGGGTAGATCACATAACTAATGAGAAGGTACTGAATAGAATTGGCGAGAAGAGAAATTTGTGGCACAACTTGACTAGAAAGAGGGATCGGTTGGTATTACGTGTTCTGAGGCATCAAGGAATCACCAATTTAGTATTGGAGGGCAGCGTGGAGGGTAAAAATCGTAGAGTAGACCAAGAGATGAATACACTAAGCAGATTCAGCAGGATGTAGGTTGCAGCAGATACTGGGAGATGAAGAAGCTTGTACAGGATAGAGTAGCACTGACAGCTGCATCAAACCAGTCTCCGCACAGAAGTCCACAACAACAACAAAAGCGTAATGCCATGATATGTCCACCAATGTACATACGGATTGTGATTTTGTAGTCACAGATTGATAATTTACATAACGGAATCACAGCCACAGATACATCAAGGTATTATGCCAGCAGCAAGGAACATACATAAAAGCATGTATGTCTTATATTTTACACACATGTGTAACCAAGGCCTAAAGATTTATAACATTCCTAATTTTGTAGACTTACGAAGGTAATAAATTAACTTGTCGAAACCGTCATGTTTGCAACTGACGACTGAATTTTATTTTGAAATTTTCAAATACTGGTAACGGTGCAAATGGCTCTGAGCACTATGGGACTTAACGTCTGAGGTCATCGTTCCTCTAGAACATAGAACTACTTAAACCTAACTAAACTAAGGACATCACACACATCCATTCCCGAAGGAGGATTCGAACCTGCGACCGTAGCGGTCGCGCGGTTCCAGACTAAAGCGCCTATAACCGATCGCTCACACTGGCCGGTCCGCCCTCTTCTAACAAATAAATATATCTCCTCGTTTTGCAGCATTTCACTGACAGATTTTCGTATCACTTAACTGCTCAGTCATTCATGACCGCTTTTATGAGCTTATGTGTAAGCAACTGAGGAACGTAAATAAGTTACACATCGGTACACTGCGCCACACGTGCTCAGAGTTCGTATTCTTTCATGCCAATCATTCCTAGTGTTCCAGTTATCATAAATGTTTATTCTTTCCTCCTGGGAGACCGTAGTTCAATAATTTCAATGTCTGTCATGACTTTATTAAGACCGAATCCTTGACTTGAAACATAATTTAACCCAGTCCCTAAAATTTTGGTAAAAGAAAATAAGTTCCGTATGTTTCATACTTCTACTCAAGTTTTAAACAGCGAACTTGAGCAGGGAACTGCTGATTTTTTAAAAAAAGTAAATAAAAAGTAAAAAACAGAAATAATACAACAGTAAATTAAGTGTAATGAACTTTCACGTATTTCACTGTAATTTCTTTAAAAAAACACACTATTTCCATAACACTTACGTAATATAACCGAATCTCGTGGAAAATACCTATTGGTCTGATGAAAATTTAGGAATAACGGTGTGGATCATTTTTGTGTTTCACTTGTATAGATTCTTTAGTTTACAGCTCGTAATTTACTTGCTGTTCACTGAATGTGCATTTAATCAGTATCCATTATTTCGCAGGTACGTTTGGATCCGAAATTGCAGTTTTTCCGGCGTCAGGATTTGTGTAAGTAAATTTCCAAAAGAATAGACTTGCTTGGTTTTGAATGCTTTAATGTTACTTCGCATTACAAAAAATAATTATTGGAATTTCTGACAGTCTAACCAATAGAATTATAATGAGTGAAATAATTACCAGAGAGCGCCCAAGTAATCTAACTACTACTCTAAAATAGACGAAATGGCACCTGATTCTTCATTATAGATTCATAAAGCAGTTAGCAGTCGATGACAGGAGAAAATGAAATTAGTATACACGATTGCACTTTGTAACTGATTACGTATAAGTGTCCCGTGTTGCAAATGAAGATGTTTAGAATTACCATATTTCAGCCCATGTCAGAAGCGTGTCTCTTTATTTGGTACATTTAGGTGGTTGGGTCTTCTCTAATCATTTTGCCGGCCGCGGTGGCAGAGCAGTTCTAGGCGCTTCAGTCCGGAACCGCGCGACTGCTACGGTCGCAGGTTCGAATCCTGCCTCAGGCATGGATGTGTGTGAAGTCCCTAGGTTAGTTAGGTTTAAGTAGTTCTAAGTTCTAGGGGACTGATGACCTCAGATGTTAAGTCCCATAGTCCTCAGAGCCATTTGAACCATTTGAATCTAATCATTTAATTTCATATAAGTACTCACTTGGTAGTGTGTATGGTGCAAGGCAGACCTTGACTCATTCAACTACCCTTATGCTGTAATTTAAATCTGAAAGCAAGACTAAGTTTATACGTGTACATCTGCTGCTGCGTCTATGCGGATCTCAAAACCAACGTAACTCACTCTTACTTCATTGTATTTATTGTGAACACTGGGAACAACAGCGTTCCTTGTGCATGACAATAACTCTATTGTCACTACTATGGAGTATTAACAAAAAAACAACATACATTTAGAGTCGCCCTTCGGTTGTTAATTGTCAAAATTCTTGGAGGAAGTTCTCGTAAGAAGAATATCGCCTTCTTCTTCCACCAAATTACTTTGTATGCTTCGCTAGTATGATATTCAGTGTGTGCTTCAGTTTGATAAGTTACTCGACGTCTTTAGATAAATAGAAAAGCATTAGGTTTTTAAAACCGTCTGCCAATGAATACTTCATCCATGTCTTACAAAATACTTACACCATTGATTGAAAGCTCATATGTATTTGCAGCAAACTGATATAGACGGAATAATTAACTGGCGGTGTACTCTAATCCGACTCCGCATAAAGAAATTTAACTACAGTCAATAAATTTTTTCTGGGTGTGCGACAGCATTGTCAGTTATCAAATTCCGCAACTATTGCAAGACACCTTCCTCAGGATATATTGCTAACTGCTGAATGCGCTCTAGTTTAATTACTTATATACTATTGAGGAGTGTTGTCAATGGAGATGAGGGTGAGGAGGAAGGGTTTTAGGTGTTCTTTTATTGGTCTTTGCATTGCGTCTTGTCACTGGCGGAAATAGGCGTTTTCGATTGGAGTTACCTTTATTGCTTGCCACTGGTGGAAATCGGCGATAGGAAATTGAGCAGCGACTACAGCGTAGCGCTGGTTACTAACTGCCTAGAATCGGCTAGGTACCCTGTGGCCTCCTGCTCGCCTGTTGCTTTGCGAGAGCTGTCCTTCCGCAAAGCTGTCACTGCTGGCAGCCAGGACGGTGGGAGTCGGTAGCCGTCTTCTCTGTTCGTATTGTCGGGTGGTTTGACTATTTCTATAGCCCCTCTGATCTTACCCCTCAAGCTATAAACGGCTGTTCCGGCAGTAGACGGGCCTCTCGAAATTCGATCTCCATCCTGCACTATTCCTGGTGTTCTGCCACCGCTGATTTGTTGTAATGTTTGAGGCGATATATCTCTCGTGTTCAGATAACCTTGTCCTTATTGGAAGCCCAGACTCGCCTACACACACACAGCGGCGGAGGCTACACAGAGTGATGACGCTCCCAAGACGATTCTAGGCAGTTAGTAAACAGCGCTACGCTGCAGTGCGCCGCTCAGTTTCCTATACGCCGATTTCCACCAAAGGCAAGCAATAAAGGAAACTCCAATGGAAAACGCTTATTTCCGCCAACGACAAGACGCAATGCAAAAAAACCAATAAAAGAACACCTAATACTCTTCTTTCTCACCCTCATATCCAATAACAGCATTCCTCCATAGTATATAAGTGATTAAACTAGCGCCCATTCAGCAGTTAGCAATACAACCTGAGGAAGGCGTCTTGCAATAGTCGCCGAAACGTTGAAATTTTATAGTTGACAATGCGGTCACAAACCCACAAGAATTTTACTGACTGTGACAACGGCCGCCGAAGCCTACGTTTACAAATTTAAGTACGATTAGTTACACAGGCAAGCTATTGTCTTTTAAACTTTGCAAGGTCCAGACTGAATAACCTACTGTGTTGTCCTGAACGGCAAGTGCTCATCAGAAAGAAGATGAAATCGGAAGTGACACGAGAGAGCGTCACAGGCTCGCGTAATCTACGTATCAATGACTTGTCAGACGTTGGGAGCAGCATCCAAAGTAACTTGTTGACACCATAGATGTATAGATAGGTAGCTACGTCCTTGAATAAATGCAGAGAATTGCAGACTCAAGCACAATGACTGGTCGGTCTTAAGAGTGGCAACGTGCAAAATAATGTACACCAGCAGGAGTAAACACCTGATATAGACACACTAAGTATACATTTACTGAATTGTCGCTGCAGTTGGTCATATCATCAGATATCTAACCCTAGGACTGCGAAAAGCTTTTGATGAACTAACCCGAGTATACAAAACTAAGTTTCTAATGTGTCTGAGACAAAAATCTTACAGCTACCAATCTTGACTTATGGCCCTGAGAGACTGACTTTGAACGGGGAAACTGTCCAAAAATTAGGGCTTGCTTAGAGAACTTAGGAGGAACCCGTGATTGGCGTTTCTAGGTAAGATGGGAAAAATAAATAGATGGGTCCCAGAATTAACTGACACGGGAAAAATAATTTTGTCTGTGACAAAAATGAAATTGAGATGTGCGCAACATACAGCAAAGTGAATTCATGGAAGATGTGCCAAATAAGATTTTTTTGCTGGATTAAGGTAGACAAGATAAGGTCAAGGCGAATACTTACTGTAAGGTACGTAAATGGCATAAGAAAACACAGATGAGCAAGGTGGACGCATATAGCCGGGGATCATAATGTGCGGAGAAATCTGTACGTGCCCTTTATATATTAGTGGATGCTCTTTACCCATTAGTGGATGGCTTTTGTCGGCTAGTGGACAGCGTTTACTCATTATTGGATTTTCTTTAGCCATCATTGAACGTTGAATGGCGATAGAAAAAGACAGCGTCGTCTGCGTTGTTAGTTGACGATGGTGGTGTGTATGACATCTTTTCCGTTTTTGTTCGGACCGAATTTTGCTGTCCTTCATCTTTTCCTGTCCTGTGATACCTTTTTCATCCCTGCTTAACTACTACATCCAACAATCTCTACAATCTACCTTGCGTATTCAACCATTTATACGATACTATTTTGCTCCTACACTCTTCCTTCTTTGAACTATCCCTGACTGCAGTTGAAGTGACCCACTAACCTGTCGTTTCTTTCGGATGGGCAGGATATTCACAGTTTGTTACTGATTCGGCCCACCCCTCCGCAAATACAGTGAGATTTTACTAAATGGGGACAAACTGCACAGGACAAAGACCAAAGAAGGTCAAATGGTATATGGTCGGAAATGCGATCCAAGGGAGGTACACTCACTTGATGAGGGAGATACAAGATATTTGACAGTGTAAGGTCCAATGATTGAAAGCACAGACTAGAACACCTTAGAAGAGTGGCAATGTTCTGTCTGTACTAGTATTTTAACGGCATGGTGACAGCGAACCATCGGCATCAGTTCGGCCTCAATGCGTGGTTGGAGTAGATGTCGAAATGACTTCGCATGGGAATCTGGAAGTGAGCTGTAACACCATCATATAGAAGCCACAGTATCCTTCGTACCTCCAAAGGCACGTCTTCCGGCGTGGGAGGAAGGGTCACCCGCATGTGGTGTTCTTCCTCGCCTGTGAAGTGTTTGGAAAAATCATTGTTCCTATGAAGTGGTCGATTTAATCCACTCTCACAGATTTAGGCTGAACTGGTGCTGATTGTTCGTCGCCGGCATATCAGTAAAACACCAGTACAGACAGAATTTTCACGCCCGCTTGAGGTGTTCCTATGTATGCTTTCAATCAACGAAACTGAAACGTCCCCTTAGAACAATTATACATGACTGTCCTTAAACTGACACACAATATTTTTTAGCGCAACGCAATCTGACTTTCAAAAAATCCCTACAAAACAATGGCCCTGACTAACATTAACGTTGCACAAATCACTTACCTCACCAAAAATCTTCGTTACTCGAACTGCTGCAATACAGCAAGCGCCACTACTGCCAGCTAAATAAAAGATTCAAACTACGGAAGGCACTAACTACTGATAGGCATAGTTAGCAAATGAAAGATTTTTATAGAGAACAAACAATGTATTTACCTTAATTGTGATAATATATATAGCAGTTCATGACATCCAGTCTTACAAATTTCAAAACTCCGCCATCTTTCTCCCCACGTCCACCACTGCTGGCGGCTCACATCCAACAGCGCAACGCTGCGCGCTGTTAACATCCAGCTGCCGCTGCCCCACACTACAATGGCAGACAACAATGCAAACTAGCCACAGACTGCACACAGCACAGCCAGTGATTTTCATACAGAGCGCTACGTAACGTTCCCAATAAGAAAACATAAACAGCCTACTTACAAAACCTATACGTCAAAAATCTTTGATCCCAATCTTCTTTATTTCATGTGGTTTCTCGGTACTACCTGTAAATCACGAACCGGTGAATAAACGCTATTAGTAAAATGGTTTTGGGAAAAGGATAGAAAGGGGGATGTCATGACCAACTTTATCCCTAATCCCTCCTAGATTAGCCCCTTTACTAAGGAGAGTCAGGCTGTAATTACGAAAAAAGTTGCAGAGGTGAGTGGCAAAATCTTTACAACAGAAAGATTTAGTTTCGTTTGAGCGCTTTAGAAACTGAAACCATCCTCAGGAAACAACATGTATAGGATGTAGCACAAAAACAGGCACCAGTACAGACTGCTCGCCAATTACGGACCAATTGTTGCTCGCCATGAGTAGAAACAAAGCAAATAGATAAACATAGAATAACTAGATACTACAGAATTAACAAATAAGCTAATGCAAGGAACAGCTTCGAACAGTGAGAAATCTAGTCGTCGAGGCCGGTTTCTCGTGGACCACCCTGAGTACACACTGAGGTGACAAAAGTCGTGGGGTGGCAATACGCACATGTACAGGTGGCTGCAGAACCACGTGCACAAGTTATAAAGCAGCAGTGCATTGGCGGAGCTGTCACTTGTGCTCAGGTGATTCGTGTGGAAGAGATTCCGACGCGACCATCGCCACACGATGGGAATTAACAGGCTTTGAAGGCGAAATGGTAGTTGGGGCTAGACGCACGGAACATTCCATTTCGGAAATCGTGAATTCAATTTTCCGAGATCCACAATGTCAAGAGAGCACCGAGAATACCAAATGTCAAGCATTACCTCTCATTACGGACAACGCAGTAGCCGACGACCTTCACTTAGCCACCGAGAGCAGCGGCGTTTGGGTAGTGTTGTTAGTGCGAACAGAGAAGCAACATTGCGCGAAACTACCGCATGAATAAATGTGGGGCATACAACGAACGAATGCTTACAGGACAAAGCCGCGAAATCTGGGCTAAGGCAGCGGACGACCGACGCCTATGCCTTTGCTAAAAGAACGAAATCGCCTGCAGCGCCTCTCCTGGGCTCGTGACCACTTCGGTTGGACCCTAGACTGTTGAATAACCGTGGCCTGTTCATATGAGTCCCGGTTTCAGTTGGTAAGAGTTGATACGGTTCGAGTGTGGCGCAGACCGCACGAAGCCATAGAGCCAATTTGTCAACAAAGCGCTATGGACGTTGGAGGCGGCTCCATGTTGTGGGCTGTGTTACGTGGGATGGACTGTGTACTCTGGTCCAGCTGAACCGATCGTTGACTGTAAATCGTTATGTCCGTCTACTTGTAGACCATTTGCAACTGTTCATAGACTTCATGTTCCCAAAACAACGATGGAATTCTTGCGGATGACAATACTCCATATCGCTGGGTTCAAATGGCTATGAGCACTATGGGACTTAACATCAGAGGTCATCAGTCCCCTAGAACTTAGAACTACTTAAACCTAACTAACCTAAGGACATCACACACATCCATACCAGAGGCAGGATTCGAACCTGCGACCGTAGCAGTCGCGCGGTTCCGGACTGAACCGCCTAGAACCGCTCGGCCACCCCGGCCGGCCATATCGCTGGGCCGCAATTGTTCGGCATTGATGAACATTATGGACTATGGTAGCGAATCTCCCGACATGAATCCCATCGAACACTTATGGGACATAATCGAGAGGTCAGGCCGTGTACAAAATCCAGCACCGGCAACACTGTCGTAGCTATGGACGGCTGCAGAGGCAGCATCCCTCGGTATTTCTGCAGGGGTACATCCAACGATTTTTTGAGTCCATGTCACGTCGAGTTGCTGCACTACACCGGGTAAAGCGTGTCCGACACGGTATGATGAAGTTACTTCAGTGTACATTGCGCATATTACCAAATTTCAGTGGCATCATTACAGATTGCCGGTGTTTTGGATCACTGATAACACACGTACGCCTCTGAACAAGAAGACGACCCCATGAAAAAGCTTGTGAAAAGACTTCTGGCATCCATAAGACCACATAAGCACAACAGGATAGGGGAGACATGGTAAAACCAGAGATACAATACCGGACAAATACGAGCGCAGGTGGCCCAGGTAGCCAGTGCGCTAGCTGCTGGGTGCGATGGCGTTTTGTTTGTCCGGCTGGAAGCGGGCGTGAAATCAAGTTAGGGCGGCGCTGGGCGAAACTTTGTTGCAGTTGTTTTAATTAATGTGGTGTCAACGGGGTCCCATTCATCGCGGGGCGCGCGCGCGCCCGCTCTGCGATCGGCGATATTTCCGCCCCTGCGAGCCCTACACGAGCCGTCCCTCCATCAATGTCGCCGTGTGTGTGTGTGTGTGTGTGTGTGTGTGTGTGTGTGTGTGTGTGTGTGTGTGCCCGCTTGTGCGTGCGTGTGTCGCTGCAGCAGCAGCTGTTGCAGAGGCGCTGCCCAGCCACGTCGTCGCGTACCTGCGCAGTGGTTGGTTCACCAGTAGTCGCATTTCCATCGTCGAGCTCAGCAGGGTATCCAGCAGGTTTTTGTGGCCAGTTTGTCTTTCATTTATGATGCTCTCTGAATCAAAGTTGCGGAGATACTTGTTTCCCTCTTTACTGGGTCTCTTAACACCGTTTGACTCACAGTGAGTGGCCGAGCGGTTCTAGGCGCTACAGTCTGGAACCGCGCGACCGCTACGGTCGCAGGTTCGAATGCTGCCTCGGGCATGGATGTGTGTGATGTCCTTCGGTTAGTTAGGTTTAAGTAGTTCTAAGTTCTAGGGGACTGATGACCTAAGTAGTTAAGTCCCATAGGGCTCAGAGCCATTTTTGAACTCACAGTGACAAACAGACACGTATTGCTTTACGACTTCTGTTAAAAAACGATACGCGCACTTCAAATGAGAAGAGAATTTGTAGAGATTATGACAAATATAAGTCATGTTCAAATAAGCTGGTATCAGACATTGAGCAGGCTTGACTGACGCAGCTGCCGATACACCAATGGCTCCCTGGCATTTTCAGGTTCCATTGTATTGGCACGTCCGCTGCGCAAAAGAATGTACCTGACACTTCTCAAGCAGGAAACTTTTCCAGACCAAATAATGTCATCTAATTCAGCAAGAAACGTAACTATGGTCCTAATTAAAATAAACAAACATTTTTTATACATCACGACATTGTAGATACCTACACAAGTGAGTTTCAGTTCCTTTTAATTTTTTTTTTAACTTCGGACTTACACGAAATAAACGTAATGCGATATGTACCTTGAGAAAGTTTCGTTGGCGATCTATGACTCTCGATAATTAACGAAAAAAAGTACTTCAGTGAGTTCTATAGTTTTCGGAATGTAGCTTGATAAGCTTGAAATTGTATCCCGGACAGAAAAATTTCGTCTGTTTCAATAACGTTCAGGTCTGTCAGGAATGACGTGAGTAGATCAAGCACCTCGTCTGAAAGACTATTTCTCGCCGACCTTTAAATATATCACCTACGCTATGAAGAGATAAATGACGTTTAGTGTTTCAAAAATAAGGAAGAGCAGCGGACCCACAGAATAAATTTGAACTGCACGCCAACAAAAAAAGCATTGATCTATTAAGATGAGTTGAAGAGAAAACTATAGTTTTTTGTGTTTTACGAAGCACAGGTTCTTCGTATAATTTTCCGAGACTTTTTTTCACGTTTCTTCGAACTCAGTGGACACTAACCTGGTTATCCGGCAAATTCTGTGTACAATGAAAACTATTCTACAATATAACGAAAGCTCAGTAGATAATTGGAATTCTTAGTAAAAAGACTTATTCGATTTCATCAACTAGAAATAGTAGGTGAAAGATCGGAATGACTCTCTACTGTAGTACACTTACTACAATGTACTGTGGCAGCAGCAAATCGAAATTCCCACATGTTTTATAGTGGTCGCTATCAGCAGCAGCTGGTTCCCTTGACATCTCTCCTGTTCCGCTACACATTGACCTCAACCGCATTTAGAAGTAAACATGAAACGTGTTGGTTTGGAAAACACCAACACCGACAAATAACAATTCTACTTCTAATTATTCGCAGGCTAGTTAAGTTCGCTAGCAAGAATGTGATCTGAAATGTCCGAACGAGCCCAAATTGAAATAGCGACAATACTTCAGTGTCGTATACCTACCTGGAATTTACTCTCTCCTGAGCGGCGAGGGTCCAGTAGTGTTCTACCGCATTTGAGACTAAAGAATTCGATAAACAAGAAACCTAGAAACCTTACAACCTTTTACTTTTTTCGAGAATAAACGGTACTCAGGAGGAAACTACTGTACGAGAGATGTGTAGCAGGCGCCTAACTTCGGACAACCTGAAGCACCGCACAGTTACGCTGGTAGCCGCGCTTAGGGCGTCGACTTCATCTTGATTAGGAAGGATGTGCAACATCCAATCAATATTTACGATTTGTAATTACGTTCACTACTCACTACCAGTTTTTGTTGTATTCGCAGACATCTATCGAGGCTGCAATCTAGATTTAAACAACTTAGTGGAAACTGGAGGCCCGATGTGTTGCCTCCGACACTCATAATTTTCTTCTCAGAATAATGACTATAAAATCTTAGGGAAACACAACACTCATTGAATGACTCACACATAAGTTTTCGCAACACAACATGTAGTATCAAACGTGATCATAACCCTAGTCATGTGCCTCGCTGACAATAATCTAGCTAGCATGCACGAGGTCGTGCTAGTAATGCCTCCAATTTTTTTCTGTGAAAACTAATAAAGCTTTTAAAGTAAAATAAACTTCATTAACATTCTACATCTTTATTCTTCATGTCTACATATTTGTTGTAAAGGAAACTAAAGAAAAATTCGGAGTAGGTATTAAAATCCATGGAGAAGAAATAAAAATTTTAAGGTTCGCCGATGACATTGTAATTCTGTCAGAGACAGCAAAGGACTTGGAAGAGCAGTTGACCGGAATGGACAGTGTCTTGAAGGGGGGATATAAGATGAACATTTAAAAAAGCAAAACGAGGATAATGGAATGTAGTAGAATTAAGTCGGGTGATGCTGAGGGAATAAGATTAGGAAGTGAGACGCTTAAAGTAGTAAAGGAGTTTTGCTATTTGGGGAGCAAAATAAGTGATGATGGTTGAAGTAGAGAGGATATAAAATGTAGACTGGCAATGGCAAGGAAAGCGTTTCTGAAGAAGAGAAATTTGTTAACATCGAGTATTGATTTAAGTGTCAGGAAGTCGTTTCTGAAAGTATTTGTACGGAGTGTAGCCATGTATGGAAGTGAAACATGGACGATAAATAGTTTGGACAAGAAGAGAATAGAAGCTTTCGAAATGTGGTGCTACAGAAGAATGCTGAAGATTAGATGGGTAGATCACATAACTAATGAAGAGGTATTGAATAGGGTTGGGGAGAAGAGGAGTTTGTGGCACAACTTGACTAGAAGAAGGGATCGGTTGGTAGGACATGTTATGAGGCATCAAGGGATCACCAGTTTAGTATTGGTGGGCAACGTGGAGGCTAAAAATCGTAGAGGGAGACCAAGAGATGAATACACTAAGCAGATTCAGAAGGGTGTAGGCTTCAGTACGTACTGGGAGATGAAGAAGCTTGCACAGGATAGAGTAGCATGGAGAGCTGCATCAAACCAGTCTCAGGACTGAAGACCACAACAACAACAACATATTTGTTCCGCAACGTCGTCACCCTGCTGACGAACATACTTCTCCCAATGAAAGACTAGTTTGTAGACACCGTCACTGCAGAATACTTGACTTCGTTGACGGAGCGACAACCTCACCTCTTGTTGCACTGATTCAACACTACCAAACTGAAGTCTTCCAAGGTGTTCTGTAAGTCCTTGAAACGCTCCAAGCTCCGTCACACACGTCAAGATTAGCACGACTGTTTCCTTCATCACGAGCACGACCAGCCAGACATCGCGCATCACTAATGTCAAGACAATCATCACCGTCACAGCTCTAACTCAACTACGGATTTAAATTGGAGGCACTTTTTTTGAAGTTAGAAACTCGATTACAGTACGCTCTTTCTCAAGCACCCACATAGTTCCGTTACACACCGCCACGTTAAAGGCTACAGTTCAGAGCCCTCTAGCGGCAGAGGGTTTCAACTTGTGCCAGCAAAGCGGGACAGACTGCCGAGTAATGTGCATGAGATGTAATACCTCAAATTAATTTGTGAACAGAATACGAAATCCACAGCCGTTACATTCCAGCACGCTCTCGTATTTCAACTATACGTTAAAATATTGACAACCCAATGTTGTGTCTGTAATACTAGTTGACCGAATACATAGCCCAGTGCGCATGGAAATATCTCAATGTCTTCAACACGATGCAAGTTACTGCCGCAAAAAGAAACAAACGGCGTAAGTTTATTATAACAACAGAAAATACAGCAAACGCTGAGAATGCTACCACTACAACATCTCCTAAAGATACCCATTAATCCTCTCATTTATTGCTTTCCCCTGTTTCATTCAACTACTGACTGATACTATCTCTGAAACTCTTTGCACCTACTGAATATTTCAACTTACCCAGGTTCCATATCTTTAATTTCTTACTTTTCAGAGATTACTCCGAAAATTAAGGCAGTTGAAAATGTAATAGTTATGGGGAATGCACTTCGATTATGGTAAAAAGAAAAGAAGAAGAAAAAAGTCCCAAAATGGGGAAGGGGGAAAGGAATGTAAGTGTACGCCCTCTGAGGGAATTCTTCATATATAGTGTACAATTTAACCATTGCTAATTCTTGGTTTAAGAATTTTGAAAGAAAGTTGTTTAAGTGGAAGAGACCTTGGATTTCCCAAGGCTTCCGATAGACAACGTATTGGTAAGACAGATTCAAAACCAGATTTTACAGGATCAGACGTTGACTCGACCACAATTTATTGGCTATGAACTGCAGATTAATACGGAAGAAACTGCAAACAATATAGGAAATTAAGGAGATGGAACCCTGCACAAACTGAAAGGACCAACGTTTGTTGAGAGATTGATAGGGAACATTAGGAAGTGATTCACAGGAACAGGGGAACTTAGACGTTCTTACAATAACAGAAAAGAAAAGAGAAAAACCAGAGAGAACAGCATGTGGTCCAACCGGACCCTATTAAATACAAAACGTTTATAATGAATATATTTTGTAATCTTCCGACCGGGTACTGTCCAATCAACAACGCAGCTGCATCTGACACTTTATACAATTTCAGTGTATTTCCTTAGTTTCTTGAATATCTGCAGAGTCGGCTCGTTTGAGGAAGAAATCCTCCCAAAATTCAGCTTTTGGTTTTTCCATTGTCCACAGAACCAGAGGTGCCGTCTAACGGACACTCAACGGAGTCGGTGAGCCGTTGGTTTCGGTGGTGACTTGAAATTCGTATTATTCAACTTTAATACACCATAGGATTACACTAATGAAATAATCATCTATGGTATATAAGACAGTGGCCATCGATCAGTGAATTTAGTTATTTTTATAAAGCACTTTCATATTATGTATTTCCTCTGACGATATATATAAATGATGGCCAAGTAATAAAATAGCTGACTTTACTCCTCATAAAAGAAGTTGATTCGAGAGTGATCAGAAATGCATAGAATACATTTTTAAAGGCATACGGTACTTACCCATTTATTTTGTTATATGATCGTAATATTCACAGGAGGTTTGGTATAGCTTCAGGCCTCTTGTTGCGATAGACGGTTGTCGAAAACGTGGGTACTGTATCCGACGACGTGATAAACACGTGACACGTGAAGCATAGACGTAAATATAACAAATAAAAACAGACAAAATATTTGTGGTCTACATTAAACGAAAACATCATTGTAATAATCGCGTTTGTTAACCACACCGACGAGAAAACAAAAATCGCAACATCAAGAAGGAGTTGTGCGACATAAACGGAAGTTGGCAGGCATGTTTCTACATCTGAAAGATGATGCCCACTCAGATTTAGCACCAGAGGCATAGGAGCGGCGCTATTTAGCACACTATGGGACTGTAAATGAGGCTTGCGCAAAATGCACGCTGTAACAGTCATAACCATTAGCTACATTTGAGATCGGACGTGGTGGGTTGATGTTAGTCAAAAACGCCTTTAAGGCGACAAAGTCACCATTATCAGCACCTCACTCAGTTTGAAAGAGGCGGCGCGATAGAGCTACGAGAAGCTGGACGTTCCTCCTCCGATATCGCAGATAGACTTGGCAGGAATGTAGCGAGTGTGCGTGTTTGCTGGCAGAGGCGATCACGAGAATGTACGGTGGCAGGACCGGGCTTCGGAGGCCACATGGCGCTACCAAGAGAGAGGACCGCAGTGGACGGCATTCGGCTCTGACGCGTCTCACTGCATCTGTAGCAGAGATCTGAGCAGCAGCTGGTACCATAGCGACAAAACGAACTGACAAAAATCGGTTACTTCAAGGACAGTTCCGAGTAAGACGTGCATTCCACTGACCCCAAACCACTGCTGTTTGCGACTTCACTGGTGTATAACGCGATCTCAATAGACGGTAGGGTGGAAGGCCGTTGTGTTTTCTGCTGAAAGTTGGTTCTGCCTCGGTGGCAGTGATGGCTGTTTCGGTTAGATGGAGGCTAATTGAGGGACTCAATCGACCTGTCTGTCTGCTAGACAGACTGGACCTACACCGGGAGTTATGGTCTGGAGTGTGCGTTCGTATGACAGGAGGAGCACTGTCGTGGTTATCCCACGCACCCTGACTGCAGATCTATACGTTAGTCTGGTGATTCCACCTTTGTTCTGCCATTTACAAACAGCATTCTAAGGGTGTTTTCCAACAGGATAACCCTGGGTCACGTATCGCTTTTGTGACCCAGGATGCTTTAGTGTGCCGACATGTTGCCTTGCCCTGCTCGATCAACAGATCTGTCTTCAATGAGCATATAAGTGACATCATCGGATGACAACTCCAGTGTGATCCGCGAGCAGCATAAACCGTCCTTGTAGTGACCGACCAAGTGCAACATGCGTGGAACTCCAACCCACAAACTGACATGTGCTCCACAACGCAATGCATGGACGTTTGCGTGCTTGCATTCAACATTCTAGTGATTAAACCTGTTATTAATCTACCAGAATTTCACTTTTGCTGTGATTTATCTCATGCTTACATTTACCTGTGATCTTGCAATGTTAATCACTTAAATGTGTTACCTAGACAAACGTGTTCCTGAAATTTCATTACTCTACATTAATTTTGTGTTTTAATTTGTTTTCCGTCAGCGTATATAGGGTACATACATCTTGTAGGCGGGAAAGATCTCTGTCATATTAGCGAACTTCTATATCTCTGCAAGATGCAACAGTAAAGGTAACTAAGATAAGGATCGAAGGTGATTTACCGAGTTAAATTATACTGCGTGTGGGTTTCCTCTTCTCACCGTCTTCAAATGCTCGTTAGCTGACATTGGGGAGCGATAATTGTAAATCAATTTCGGCAATTAATCAAGGCCGTGCCAACGTTAATGAGGCTGGCAATTTACGTCTGCACAGTAACAGGCACAAAAAAACGGCCACGCCAGACAAATAAAAATAAAAAAAAAGAAGAACTGGCTCCCGATGACGGCAGAAGCTGCGGCGGCTGTGATCTCGTCACAAACAGACTGCATCGCCCACCTGCCTTCCCAAACATCGTTAAAGAAAAATCGCTCGAGCGCTCCGCAGCAAAGTTTTGTCCCTGAATAAATGAGGAGGGCCGCGCGCAGCCCGGGCGCCCAGACCGGGCCCAGCTGTTTATCTTCTTACGGCAGAAATTACCCGAGCGGCCGGCCGGCCGGAGCAGCGTTAATTACAGCAATTTACCCAACACCGTTACCCAGTGCTCCCATTGTTTTATGCTGCGTCCGCGAGCTACGCCCGTGTTCTTCGACGCCCGCCGTTTCCTCCTCTGAGAGCAGCGGCCAAGTCGGCAGAGAATGGGAACACCGTCCTCCACCCACCACCCAGCTCCCCATTCTCCTCCTGCCCCCCGGAGACGAATCTGAAACAGCAATAAACGACTGTGCCGGCGCGAGCATTTCCACGGCCAATTAATGCGCCCGCCAAACAAGTGGAGCTCGCCAATGGCGCAATCTGGGAGTCTGCTCAGATAAGCGAGGCGTTCCCAGGTGCCGGCGCCTCTGCCTGGGCCACGCGGCTGCGAGGTGCGGGGCGGAGGGTGCGCCGCACAGCGCGGTGCTGTGCGGGCGTCCCAGATAGCGCGCTGATTAATAGCCGCTCGGCGGGTAGCCTGCACAAAGGGGCGCTCTGTGACGCGTCCGACCGCTGTCCGGCCCATGGCGCGGCTGCGCTGGCGGCACACCACACAGTTGCCAGCACACGTGACCAGTTCACTCGTTCTTTTTTTCCATTTCAGAGGCGAATTACTCAATACATATATTTAGTTATTTACCGTATCAGAAGGAAACAACATACTCAGTCCAGTCACTGTCTATGTTCTGCCTCAGCGTGCAATAACAACGCAGCGCCAGCAGTGGAGGGTGTATGAAGCGTCTCGGGGGGACGCGGAAAACAGTGCAGTCGTTGTAATGCGGAAACCGAGCCATTAACCTGATGCGCAAGAGGTCATGATAATTGGCTTTCGGGCCAAGGATGGAAGCATTTCTGAAAAGGTCTTCCTTTGTAAACTGTTCTCGTTGTTAAAATATGCCCTGACTGGCAAAATGGTGCTATCCAAGAAATGTTCCGCGTACGGGCTCCTGTTATACAATGGAATCCTGCCACAGTGTGAGCACCTCACAGTTACGCAAAAGAGAAATCGGTCACATTTATTAATTAGACCCGTCTGACCAAAACTATTGTAGGGCAGAAGAAAATATAAAACTTCCTGGCAGATTAAAACTGTGTACCGGACCAAGAGTCGAACTCGAGACCTTTGCCTTTCGCGGGAAAGTGTTTTACCATCTCAGCTACCCAAGCACGACCCAGGACGCGTCCTCCCAGCTTCAATTTTTCCAGTACCTCGTCTCCTACCTTCCAAACTTCACAGAGGCTCTTCTGCGAACCTGCAGACCTAGTACTCCTGTAAGAAAAGATATTGCGCAGACATGGCTTAATCACAGCCTGGGGAGTGTTTCCAGAATGGCATTTTCACTCCTCAGCGGAGAGTGTTTGCTGTGAGGACGGGTTGTGAGTCGTGCTTGGGTAACTCTGATGGTAGAGCTCTTGCCCGCAAAAGGCAAAGGTCCCGAGTTCGAGTCTCGATCCGGTACAAAGTTTTAATTTGCCAGGAAGTTTCAAATCAGCGCACATTCCGCTGCAGAGTGAAAATCTCATTCTAGAACTAAAAATAATCCTTGGCTTTAGCTTATTAATTTATTTCCTCTTATTTGTGTCACAATTAGATATATTGCCATTAATTGTCGGTACAAAATTGAACATTTATCCACGTAATTATGTCTGTAATGACTGCTTACTTGAAGCAAAATGAGAAGCATATCACGGGTGGGCGCGAATGCGGCTCGCGAGCCGTGCCGTAACGCTCGCCCTAGCTGTCGCATCTCCCCTACCGGCGTCGCAACGCCGATGCTGCTGACCCCTCTAATTGGCTAACAGCATCCGGCGTGTAAGATTCATAAATATCCCCACACTGGAGCCGGCAAAATAGCGGCTTCACAGGTCTGCATCGGGATGCACAGATTCGTCACGGTAGTAATATTCAGGAGACATGCGGTCGCTACGCTCGAATTTCGAAGGCAAATGCCGACTTGCAGGCAACGGAACCAGGACCATTTGTAAGTAGGCTGTTTATGTTTTCTTATTGGCAACGTTACGTAGCGCTCTGTATGAAAATCACTGGCTGTGCTGTGTGCAGTCTGTGGCTAGTTTGCATTGTTGTCTGCCATTGTTGTGTTGGGCAGCTGGACGTGAACAGCGCGTAGCGTTGCGCAGTTGGAGGTGAGCCGCCAGCAGTGGTGGATGTGGGGAGAGAAATGGCGGAGTTTTGAAATTTGCAAGACTGGATGTCATGAACTGCTATGTATATTATGATTTTTCAGCATTATTAAGGTAAATACATTGTTTGTTCTCTATTAAAATCTTTCATTTGCTAACTATGCTTATCAGTAGTTAGTGCCTTCAGTAGTCTGAATCTTTTATTTAGCTGGCAGTAGTGGCGCTCGCTGTTCAAAATGGTTCAAATGGTTCTGAGCACTATGGGACTTAACATCTGTGGTTATCAGTCCCCTAGAACTTAGAACTACGTAAACCTAACTAACCTAAGGACATCACACACATCCATGCCCGAGGCAGGATTCGAACCTGCGACCGTAGCGGTCACGCGGCGCTCGCTGTATTGCAGTAGTTCGAGTAACGAAGATTTTTGTGAGGTAAGAGATTTGTGAAAGGTTAATGTTAGTCAGGGCCATTCTTTTGTAGGGATTATTGAAAGTCAGATTGCGTTGCGCTAAAAATATTGTGTGCCACTTTAGTGAATGTTTGAGTACGTTCAGTTTTGCTCAGCTATTTGAAAAGCCAATAATGCAAGAGGTTTATCAGCACAGTAATTCACAAATTTTTCAGAGGGGACGTTTCAAATTTCGGCCGCGGAATTCTGTGCAACCTATAGCCAACAGCGGGCTCTAAACCGTCTGGTATTCACAGCACCGAGACCACCCAGGCTTTTCGCAAAACATCCGCTCAAGCGTGCCGCAGGGAAGAGAAATTTCAGAATTTTACTCCAGAAGCCACTAGCTATGTATTTCCCTCCAGCAAGGTTAGGAAAACACTACTGCGAAATTTACCTGCCACAAGCCGCACCACGGTAAGTCCATGTTACCTGACGAAGCAACCCGTGAACGATCGACCAGTTTGTATTGGTATGTTGAAAAGTAGCTGCACTGATGAAGACAGGAATGAGGAGGTTCTCTACAGAATCGGCGAAAAAACTAAAAGATGGAAAATACTGATAATAAAAGGGGACAGGATGTCAGGACTTCAATCAAGACGGCAGGGAGTAACTTCCATGGTAGTAGAGGGAGTTACGGAGGGTATGAATCGCAGAGAAAGACAGAGACTGAAATATATCCACCAAATAATTGAGGGCGTGGGTTGCAAGTGCTGCTCTGAGATGGAAGGTTTGCACAGGACAGGAATTGCTAAGGGGCCACCAACCAGTCAGACGACAGGTGACTGAAACAAAAAATAAGAGCTAATTCAACTGCGAGAAGAGTAGTTAATAAGGTGAATGATCATAGGAGGCGGCAGGAGGAGAATGTAACGGAGAAAAAGAGTAGTACTCATCAGTTATTGAAGGAGATGCCTCAGATATTGAATACATGTAGAGAGGCTTTCTTAGAATATAAAGAAATGAAAGTGAGTGTAAACATGTGAAGAGAATTGTGACTGCAAATCATCGGTGAATGAAGAGCAGCGGCACTTTAGCATGGCGCTTTGCTCAAGTGCGTGTTTGATTACAACACAATAGTTCAGCATAGTGCCCGTACGCCGAGGCAGTACCTGCGTTTCGGTTTGCCAAATTTAGTAAAAGAGACGGACGCAAGTTCCTTGCACTTTCTGAGGAAGAAGCGACACTCCTAGTGAACAACATTACCTAATGAAAAAAAGTTAACGATCTACTAGACTGTGTCCGAAAAGGGAGCTTCTTCAATAACCGTGCAGGCTTGAGTGATGTGGCAGGTCGCAGATCCCCCCCGTCTTGCGGCGGCTGCGAATGCGGCTTTAGGCCGAGCGCGCACTCCCGGTCCGGTGACCCGGCCGCCCCTCTGTTTTCCCCATTGTGTGCCCAAGACAAGAGCCCGCGAGAGGGCGCTCTTATTTCTTCGATTGGCGGCCGCAAGATAAAACCCTCTCCTTCCTTTGTATAACGATTGCGGCGCGGTGCGGCCCGCGCCGAGTGGATCCGCTCGGTAAATACCGCGCAGCGGCGCGGCCAGCTCAGTCCGCCAGTCAGCCAGCCAGCCAGCAAGCGTCTTCCTCGGCTCTTCCCAGTCTTGAGCGGCCGTGGGTCAAACGGCGAGCCGCGCCCTGCCTTCTTCCTCCAGCGCCGGCTGCCCTTTTTGTTCGCCGACAACAGAGTTTAGCTCCCCCGCTGCAATAAAACACCGCGGACAGCGAGGCGTCTCGGCTGTAGGCAGTTCACTGTTACCCAGCAACATACGAATGAAGGCGTCCGTCCAGTAGTGCAGAGTACTCTTCGCAGTTGAGTTCATCAGAAATCCTCCCAGATTGTGCTGTATTCTGGTGGCAACAACGCAGTTACGAAAAAAGAATGAGGGTATGATCGATGCGACGGGAGTTTCTACCCAAGTAGTAACTACACCTAAGGTCGTTGGTTATTTGTTGGATGTATCACAATTTTTACTCTCAACTGCACCCTCTTGTTCAATGGAGTTGATTTCCTAATGCTTTAACACAAGTCCTAACATCCTGTCCATTTTCTTGTCAGTTTTCCCTATGTTTGTTTCTTCGACGATGCTACGGAAAACCTTTTAATTTCTTATCATTCCACCTAATTTTCAATATTCTTCTATAACGCTGCCTCTCTAAAGGTTCGACCTTGCTTCCTGCAGTCCATGTTTGACTGCCATACAGTGCTGCTCTCCAAGCGTACATTCTCAGAAATTTCTTCTGCATATTAACGCGGATATTTGATTACAGTTGATTTCTCTTGACGTGAAACAAAATTATCTAACTGCTGACGCTAGTAACTCAAGCACTCAAATGAAAACGAGACAACTGGATAAAAAGAAATGAACTGTTTATTATTTCAAAAGTTATAACCATAACTGTTTATACAATTATTCCAATATGAGACAAGAAAGTCAGTGCCTTCACGGAAAAATCTTTGTGGTTGCCCACGTAACAGTGGTTGAACCCAGGCGTGTTCCTCTCCATCCGAAGCAAATCGAGAGCCACGAATGTCTTTATTCAGGTCTCCAAAAACATGGATATCTCATCGGAACTGTGCGGGCGCACCCACATGGTGTGGAAATTGTTTCCATTATGCTGCGAAAGTTTCAGTGGGAAACTCTTACACATCCTCCATAGACTTCCATTCTCTCCCCATGCGATTTCGATATTTTTGGAGCCCTGAACAAAATTACTTGTGGCTATCTATTTCCTTCTAATGAAAAGGTGCACGGCTCGGTACAATCATGGTTCCGTAGGCAACTGCAAACATTTTCCCATGAAGACATCGACGGTCTTGTCTTATAGTGGATTATATGTCGCGCTTTTGTTTCCCTGCCTCTTATATATCTTCCAACTATTCTCTTTAGAATTGGTATTATTACATTTCTGTTATTTTTGTTCGTTGTCGACTAAGCTTCTGTGCTAAATTGTTTCGTTATCTACTACTGCACATCTTCCAAACCCCTCTGACGTTACTATTTACAATGTTATTCTTGCGGAGATCTTATCTATCCCTCTCTCCGTTGTTACTTGAGAAAAAAATGTTTAAAACTATGCACTTATCTCACACCATACAGAAGACGAACTATCTGACCTCAGTTTCCTCTTAGATAATCGTTGCCTGCCTACTGTATGAGGGCTATTCTAGAAGTAACAATTTTTTTTGGTGTGGGGGGGGGGGGGGGGAGGGGGACCTTAACATTTGAGGTCATCAGTCCCCTAGAACTTACTACTACTTAAACCTAACTAACCTAAGGACATCACACACATCCATGCCCGAGGCAGGATTCGAACCTGCGACCGTAGCGGTCACGCAGTTCCAGACCGAAGCGCCTAGAACCGCTCGGCCACTCCAGCCGGCTAAGAAATGATTCGCGGCGAAATGGAAACCACAGTGAAAATCGAAATTGTTTCATTTTCAACAGTTAGCTAAGCTTTCCAGTTGCTTCTCTCCTTAGTCGCCGCTCCTACATAGACATCCGTCATAGCGCTGTAAAAAAAATTCCAATACCCTCGTCAGAGAACGCAGCCGCCTGTCCTTTCCGCCAATTCTCTACACTGGTCTGCAGTTCGTTGTCAACACCAAAATGTTATCTTCATTGCCAGCGGTTTACGTGAGCAGATGAAACTCAGAGGTAGCCAACACTGGGCTGTATGGAGTGCGATGAAACACTTCCCATCGAAAACTCTGCAGGAGCGTCCTCATTGTCCATGTTGTGTGCGGCCCAGAACTGTCATGAAGAAAGAAATGCGTGATAGTTACTGTATGTGGGGTTGCATGAAATCAGGCAAAACCTCACAGCCGGAATCCATACATTAGTTCCAGGCATCTTTATGTGCTCACTGTGCGCTCAGAACTGAGAGGAGCGACGTAAGCTATCTACAGTCACACTAGGGACATGGTCGAACACATCTGTGCAGAGGTTCATCGGATTTGCACTGTGTTTTCCATTTCGCGGACGATCGTTCCTTACTTTCTGAGTAGCACTTGTTGGTACTTCGCTGTTCGAAGAAATCTATCAACGAGGACATACACTACGTAAACCAAGCTCCACTGTACTGCTAGACAGATAGCAAATTCCTGGTGTGCGACAGTAGTAGAATTCTTCCAGGAAAGGCCATTTATCTCACTTTTCCGATTACAGTCTCCATATTACTAAGTAGCACCGAGTTTCATTTCGCAGTTCTCTTACCATTTCCACCTCTTGTATAACTCGCTCCTTTTTCGGGTTCGCAGAGCTAAACCGTAATTCACGCGTGTCTGCTAGCCTTGTTCCAGTTTCTCGGTCTCCCGACGGACCTGTACCGCAGCAGAACTGGATTACGGGGACCCCGGTCCGCCGACGCGGTCTCTCGCCAGTTGAAAAACCGGTTCCTCCAGGAGGCGAGTGGAGCAGTGACTGGCCGTATGATAATGGCCCGTCCGCGACCTGTTGGTCCCGCGCCTCGGACATTCCACCCGCACGAGAACACGCGATGAAGACGCCGGACAGCTCTGCGTCCCCTCTCGCGATGCTAACGCAGCAGTGACTCAACCGTCATTTGCATTATGAGTCGTTAGTCGAGATCACTGCATTCGCTCTCGGACGGTGGCAGCTGCCTGCTCTGACTGGCATCGGGTCCCCTCGGCTAACCTCGGCTCACATTCGGGAAAAAAAGTGAAAGAGAAACAAGCACGCGACTACTGTGCGGCCCAGCTGCTGACCAACGAGGCGCGTATCTGGGACCCCTCTTTTTGCTCGCGTCGCGACCGACACGAGGCATGCAAACAACGTAAATAATTACTTTCATCGCGTTCCGCTCTTGATTAGCTTCGCTAAAAGCGCTCCATCACTCGCCTAATTCCTCCGGCCACGCCTCGTCGGCAGCCAAAACCGGTCTTCCTTGTCCGCCAACTGAGCAACGTTGCGACCCGAGCTGTCAAATAAATACGCCGCCGAGTTTCCCGATTTCCATAACGAAAAATAAAGCCAGTTACTGAGCGCCGGTAAATAAAATGAAGGCAATAACGTATCGTACGGGCAGTGTATTTTAAATGATCTGCCATCCGAAAGCGGCTGAGTTAACAGGCGTAAACGGTTTATGAAAACAGTTTTACTCTGTTGTGGCACGTCGAGTCCTACGTTTCTGGTAGTGACATAACTCTGTTTTCACGTCATCGCCATATGAAACGAATAACATCGGGTACGAGACGCCAAACGTGTTCCGATTTTGATGTAAATCTCCACCCCCCCCCCCCCCCTGCTCCCTTTTCGGCAATGATGATTGCACGGTTTAGTCAATCCAACATTTGACCTCATGTTCTCCAGCAATTTTACTGTTTTTAAACCAAAAGAGCTGTGAATTCAGCTTTTGTGCTGCGTAAGGATATGCCCGTCTCCTAAAACCGAGGTTTGGATCTTGAATAGAGGTAATGCCAATATGGAAAAATCGTCCTGAGCGTTGAGGCAATCACCCCACCGACGCACCAGGTCGAACGTATCTGCTTCCTAAAACACCATGAAGAAGTCCGTTAGTAACTGTTGCACGTCCTCGTCCGACAGCAGTTACTGAGCGCCGGTAAATAAAATGAAGGCAATAACGTATCGTACGGGCAGTGTATTTTAAATGATCTGCCATCCGAAAGCGGCTGAGTTAACAGGCGTAAACGAGGCCTTTTTTAAGGGACCGTAGGCGTGATAATCACGTGGGAAGAGGTGAGGGCTATAGGGCGGGTGCTTGCGTGTCTTCCACTTGAGTACGACTGGCCTCTCAGATCGACTGGCGTCTTGTGTTGAATCGCTACCAGCATTGAAATTGGCACACCATTCACAATGGTGGTTTTCGATAGACATACTGCCCCATACACATTCTTCATTGTCTGATGGATATCTGCCGGTGTTTGTGATTCGGCAACCAATACAACAATAAGAGCATTCTGGTGCTGTTTGAACACAGTTGGTAATAACGTCGTCATAGTTCTCGTTCCTGCATTTACAGCAAGCACTCCCAAAGACACAAATGTTACACTAATCCCTTGCCTTCATGCCAGTCCTTACATACCTGCACCGGAGTCATTCTACGTTGCATATCTTCTGTAGCAATGCCCTGAAATTGAAATTTTCTCATCGCCTCTTATAGTTACAGGTCTGCAAGATTTATGTCCTTCAAACAAGTCACCAGCATCGTGCATTACCCGTTGCCAAAGACGTGAGAATCGTAGGATACACTTAGAAGTGCCATTTGTGATGATATATCGATTTGAGTGGTTTACTGCCTGGCCAACCTGTGTACGAATTCTGAATCGAATACCAGGAAATGCTCCCTTCAGTTTATTAATCAAGCCGAAGTGACACGAGCTTAAGTACGGGGAGAGTGGTGCATGGTACAGCACTTCCCAACCCTATCGATCGAATCTATCATAGAATGAAATTTTGTCTCTGCAACGGAGTATGCGCTGATAGGAAACGTTCTGGCAGACTAAAGCTGTGTGCCAGACCAAGACTCGAGCTCGGGACCTTTGCAAAGGCAGTTTCAAATCTGTCACAATTTGCGCCATACGCGCCGCAGCATTGCCCTGCAAAATAATGGGCGGACCAGCAGAAAACTTCGCCGCTTCTTTCTCTAAACTTATCTAGGCTGTGTTCCACAAATGAAATACAGTAAAACTTTGAAACATGTATATATTTTGCGTAAGTTGTTAATAAATAGGTGCCACTACTGAAGTTCCAACTCTCTTATGGTCAGAACACACTTTGAGTATTGGCCACATATGGCTTTTATTCATTGGGAGATGGTGATAGGACAGTGAAACATGTGGATTCGAAGAGGATCAGAACTTCTCGATTAAATATCGATGGGGAATTCCGAATAGAAAAGTTATTTATCCCACATGTATTATTTTAAAAATGTACCTTTACAGAGAAAACCTGAGAAATATTCCAGGCCCCTCCCGGCAGACAACTGGCCTCGAAGGTGCGTCAAGTGTTTACCTACCTGCAGGAACTCCGGGCTACTTCACAGATTTTCTTTGTAATGTGTACATTTTTAAAATACCCAGTAATTTGGGCTGGTGTCATTGATGGTTTTGCCGAACTGGTAGATTTTAGAGAGACTCTTTGCCGCTTTAGTCACGCATGCGTTACTGTTGCAACTCTTCGTGATCACACCACAGAGAAAGTGAAATAGGTACACTGAAAAACTACAAGGGCCGTATATTACTTCGTTTTGTATCCCGCCTGGATAGGCGGTGCGTGGGTCTGCTCCTGTGAACTGCTTCTGTAATATAAGCCAAGACTGAAGGAAGCGAGTAAGAGCAGGAGTGGTGCAGCACTTCGGTACTGAATGTAACTTTAACACTTTTAATAGAGACAGAAACATAAGTAAATACCAAATGCATACATAACTTTGGCTAGGATGAGTACGTAGGTGTAAAGCCGTAGTCCATGTCTAATCCTGTGAAGTTAGGACGACTGTTTTGTATAATCCCAAAACTAACAAATACTCGTTGCTGTCCAAACTTAAGCTGAACGTAACTAATACAAAGCCTCAATAGTAAGCTAGCCCACTAGGTAGTAGAACAGATATTTCTAGGACGTCTGCTCTTGATGAAAATGGACGAAATCAAGACGGCACTCCCTGAACTCCTCAGCGTCGGCCAGAGGGCGCTGTGGTCGGCGTAGATAGTCTTCTCTCGTAGTGCCATCTTAGGAGAGAGTGCACCTACGCTGTGGCATTGTAACTATCGACGCCGCACTTCGGATCACGTTCAAATTTCGTGGAATGGTTCTCAATGGTCCCCAGTGGTTCCATCCTGAACATCACAGCAAAAACTGCGGTTTCGGGGCACTCCAAAGGGATGAGATCACCTTCAGTGGGGTTGCAGCCCCCAGATGTCCTTGAAGAATGACTGAAACGCGCAGAAGGTGCCAACAGTGGCAAAGGTTGTCAAGAACGTCTTCTTGTTGCTCATCGCACTGCGAACTGCCGTTTCCGACCGCGAAATGTGTGGGAATCAACATTCCAAGGAAAGGGGTCATTTCGCTGACGCTCTTTATGCTACCCCTTCCCTTTTCGTCTCGATTCTGAGAGGCGATGTGTCTGAAATGTTTTCCCCGACCACCCATAAGAAAACCGCGTGATTTCAACGCAGGGATTCGCGGTTCGGATCTCCATCGCAGAGGTGACAAAACAAGAGGTGAAATGTGGGTAAGGGGGGATGTGAGGACCGTCCCATTGAGACACGTCCACGGTGGTGTAGAGCTGAACTGTAGTAAAGTTTGGTGTCAGTCTGACAGCATTAACCCACTCGCTCTGAACTTTTTTTCGAATTTTTCTACACCTTTGTTGCTTGAAGCGTCGTCGATCACGAGGATAAAGTCGCTGGGCGACACGCCTTTGCACCATTACAAAGGAAGGTTGTAGGCACCTTTGAGCGAGATTCCAAACTTATGCGTCACAACGGAAATGGGTTTCGAAAAAGTGATCCTGTAATTCTGTTGCGCAATGTAGACGAAGTTTGTAGAAGCTACGCGTAATGATGAGGCTTGCGCAGGACATAGTAGGGTGGAGAACAGCATAAAACCAGTCATCGAACTGAATATCAGAACAACAAATATGCTCGAAACATTTTCCTTCTTGGTGGTTTGCCAACCACAACATGAAAGGCACAAGGTCAGGTCTTCCGTACAAGAGAAATGTAAGAAACGTCGCGGAATCTCCTCAGTTATATGAAGCAAACAGAGTGGTCTTGAACTGACTTACGATATTTTCAAGGATCGTCTTACTATCATTGCATCCTAAAATATTTCTTTAATAAACAATTCCAGACTCGAAGTTTCTATCTGGCGGTTTCCTCGTTCCCATTTTTTCCCAACAACGAAGATTCTTCTGGATACTTCGATGGGCCATCAACCGTGGGGAAAAAGATGTGGCGCAGACTAGCTTAGCTGTAACCCAGATGTTTTTTCCAGTCGTTCTTTTCCTTACAGAAGTATATGAAGAAATAAACATGCATGGCAAATCAAAAGTACTCACCAGATCTAGTTTTGTAACGAGGCTTGATGCTATTTCAAAACATAAACTAATTCACATATAGACGTAAAAGGCATCTCTTGGAATCACAAACTGTGTAGTAAATAATTTATTTACGAAATAATGCAAGACTTCTTTCCTCTAATATTGATCGGCAGTGGCACGTGCCTCTTTGTATTAATACTTCCTGATTGCCATATTTTTTTAAGTAGACTCAAAGAGCCTGAAGTGCCTCATGGGATAAGGGAATGTGAGAGCGGTGGTAGCAAGTGTCCTTGGCACAGGTGCCTATAGCTCTCTGGTGTACAACATACTGTTACAGTAAGTTATGCACCTTTTCTTTCATTTCATAATCAAACAACACAGCGAAGTAACCAGTAATTCGTTATGACCCAATAACACGAGGATAACTGTGTCCTAAGGTTCGGATCTGAAATAATGACCAGGCGTGTGTTTCTCAGCGGCCGTGTCGCGACACATTAGTGTGTCACTAATACGTGTCAGATGTGTCGTGAGGTTTTTAATCTTCTATTCTTCCGCACCAAAAATATGTAGACCACAAAATATTATTTGTAAGATCTGTATCTCATAGCCTTTCAATAATAGAAAATATTATTGGAAGGCGACTGTCAACAGACGTCAAGTAATGTATAGAATATATTGTGTGTACATTATTTGTTTGTTTTTTTGTTTCTAGGAAAAAATCACACTTAGGGGTGACGCGAAAGTTTGAAACGTACTTTGGTGTGCCCCAAAGGTAAAAATGTTGAGAAACGCGGGACTAGACAACAACTTCCTGAAGCTGTGTTTGACCCTACTTACACAGGATCTCCGGTAATCCGTTAATTAACCACATTTTTCCCGTTCCAGTGGAAGAAAAGGGGTAAAAGAGTACAGAAAGTGCCATGTGTGTAGGCCTAAAAACGTATACCCTCCCGACGTACATGTATTTAAGCCGAAACCTCTGCAATTACGGGTGCAAATTATTGATACTGGTTCAAGTTACGCCACGTCACATTGCAGGTCAGTGGTCAACGACAAAAAGGACTTATAGTAACACCGAACGGGAAAAAAGAGACAAAATTATAGGTGTCTGGCGACATAATAAATATCTGCACTGCTTTATTGCCCGCTGCTACCTGTAAACGATGTGTGGCGTCCTACTGGAAATTTTTTAGTTACTGCGGAACCCAAGTGATCAGAAATATGAAGGCTGTCGTAAATTATGACATCTAAGTAATTACCCAAAGTATTAGGTGCAGTGTTGAAAGGTCTCTGTTGAATTCCTTTCATGTTAATTTTTTAAAACTGTTGTCATTTACGGCATACATTCCACTTATAAATTTACTGTGGTGTTTCTGACTATCTGGGAGAAGACTGAGCAGTGGAACGTGTTACTTTTACACATAATCAAGAACGATCTGTCACACTACTACACTTTAAAACACAGTTTATATGTAATTCATGTCACACAGTCTCATACGGAACCTACATTCGCTTTCTTTTATATACTGTATATGAGAAGATACTGTCATCCCCCTTCCCTTCTGTGTGAAAGGATGAATGAGCAAATGTATTTCTAGTTGCATGCTTGATGGTAGCAGACAAGCCTGTCTGCTAGAGAGCAGTACGACCAACGTCGGAACAGGTAGCTACGCTTTCTAGAAGCAATGAGGTTTCTATTCTTAGTACGGTCCTGTCCGTCCCTTGCCATGTTGGTATAGAAAGCTGCCTCTCTGGTCACTTCCGTTTTGTATCTGGAAACACCCTTGGTAGGGGCCTACGGGCAGTCTGTCCGCGACGAGTTTCTGAAGTGGTAAGATCTCCGACAAAGCGCGTCTCTGCTAAGTCCGTAGGTCAATGGATTTCTTAAGTTCAGCCTAACTGAAAAAGTAATCACCTTTATTTCAAGTTTAGATCTAAAATATCTAATGTTATCTTAAATTGCAACGCAGTGAAATTCAAATGTGAAGTTCAGAATATCTTCCAGCAGTTGCTTTGTCACTACTTTGTGAGTAAAGTGGAACCACGTGTGGATGATCCATAACTCTAACTAAGATCATCAATATTAAATGCTAATGTGCGTGAGATTATAGCGTCTCGTCTTGACAATATTTTTCAATATAGTAAGTTTTCTTTATGTTCAACCCACGTGGGGTGTACTTTGTGAGACCAGTACCACGTGGTTATACAATTGTTTGACCCATCAGGTTAATAGTATGACGATTGTAACCAGTTCGAGGTTTTTCTTTTGTAATTTGTGTTACGATGTAATTTATTTTAATAATCAAAATTATTGTGGAGTTACACTCTTTGTGTAAACCAAGTTGACCATGTGAAGCATGTAGTGTAATCATCAAAGTAGCCCTTAGCTATTATTTTCGGGAAGATTTCACAAAGAGTTAGTATGAATTTAGTATACCAGTGTGTGGTAATTTCATGATGGACAGGATTGCACTACGAACGTAACTTCTTTGGGTGAAAATTGAATCGGTTGGTTGTGGTTAATTTCCTCTTGCATATGTTTCAACGTTCTTCGTGTGTTGTTTTATGAATGCAGTGTTGTATGCAGTCTCCCAATCTTGGCTCCATATTTGATGTGTTCCGTAAGATTACAAACTCACATTTTCACAATCCTAAATAAGGCACCAGTTTAGTTATGAATCAAGTTTAATATGCTGAAATTTTAACGGAACAATGATCAATGTTAAAATAAATGTCCAAATGTAAACTGATTTATTTCTTTTTATTTAAATTGTCTTTTCATATACACAGGGTGTTACAAAAACGTACGGCCAAACTTCCAGGAAACATTCCTCACACACAAATAAATAAAATATGTTATATGGACATGTGTCCGGAAACGCTTAATTTCCATGTTAGAGCTCATTTTAGTTTCGTCAGTATGTTCTTCCACCTACGCTCAATGGAGCACGTTATCATGATTCCATACGGGATACTCTACCTGTGCTGCTAGAACATGTGCCTTTACAAGTACGACACAACATGTGGTTCATGCACGATGGAGCTCCTGCACATTTCAGTCGAAGTGTTCGTACGCTTCTCAACAACAGATTCGGTGACCGATGGATTGGTAGAGACGGGCCAATTCCATGACCTCCACGCTCTCCTGACCTCAGCCCTCTTGTCTTTCATTTATGGGGGCATTTCAAAGCTCTTGTCTACACAACCCCGGTACCAAATGTAGAGACTCTTCGTGCTCGTATTGTGGACGGCTGTGATACAATACGCCATTCTCCAGGGCTGCATCAGCGCATCAGGGATTCCATGCGACGGAGGGTGGATGCATGTATCCTCGCTAACGGAGGACATTTTGAACATTTCCTGTAACAAAGTGTTTGAAGTCACGCTGGTACGTTCTGTTGCTGTGTGTTTCCATTCCATGATTAATGTGATTTGAAGAGAAGTAATAAAATGAGCTCTAACATGGAAAGTGAGCGTTTCCGGACACATGTGCACAAACATATTTTCTTTCTTTGTGTGTGAGGAATGTTTCCTGAAAGTTTGGTCGTACCTTGTTGTAGCACCCTGTATATCACCGGTTATCTTAAGATGACTACTAAAAGATTATAATTAATGTTAGTCTGGTTGGGAATTTTGCAAGCTAGACTGGATACCTGGTGAAACAGTTGCTCAATAATGCAAGGTTAACTTCCCCAGGTAGCACACAGCTTTTAACCCGCTTTTATTGTCTTGAATATCAGCACCGCTTTCAGAACAAATTAATGCAACAACATTACAGTGTGTCATTAGTTTTCCAGGGAACCAGTATTGCTTTCTTTAGTGTGAACGTGTGACGATGCAGGATTTTTCGTGTCCCTGAGTAACACGAAGCATGCATGTCACGTCGCAATACTGTCCCAGGCTCGCATGTGTAGGCTTACGGCAGAGCCTCAATCAGTTACGTGAGCCACAAAAACATGTTGTTTTTCTTACAAAGACGTCGTATTAGGTGTATTTTTGTTTCGACTCTAAATTTAAGTTGTGGTACTAAATTTGTAATGGCTCCTATCGAAAACCAATAATGTTGAAGTTCTTGCGTCATTAGTTTTCACACTTTTCATCATAACACAAGCTTATTTGAAAATGGTATGTTGTACCTATTGCCGTAAAAATGTGAAGCATTCTCAGAATAACGTAATGTAAGATATAAAAAAAAAAGCAAACATCTGATTGTGAGCAAGTAAGGTAACAATTTTCATGTACGTGTATTATTTTCAGAATTTTGTTTACAAAATAACGACGTAACAGTTAACAGAATGCCAACACTTATAGGCGGTGGAAACTAAGCTACAGCAATTGCCCTTCTGCCTCCCTGACGTAAGGCCTCTGTCCTTGTACGTCACTCTGCGTTCGTTGTTCCGGTATTGTTTACATACACCACTCTTCTTTCCTTGTTTTCCTTCTTAGCGCACCTCTACTATACATTTATAAGCTGTATTGCAGGCCGCGCGGGATTAGCCGAGCGGTCGCCGGCACGGTAGCTCAGTGTGCTTGGTCAGAGGGTTAGCAACCCTCTGTAATAAAAAACTGAGTGAACGGATCAACAAAGAACCTGAACGGCTGTCATCGGACGTCCGCACGAACAAATTCATCGATCAATATAGCGCAAAATGAGATTTGAAAAAAAAATTTAAAAAAAAGCCGTCTAAGGCGCTGCTGTCATGGACTGTGTGGCTGGTCCCGGCGGAGGTTCGAGCTCTCCCTAGGGCATGTGTTTGTCCTTAGGATAATTTAAGTTAAGTAGTGTGTAAGCTTAGGGACTGATGACCTTAGCAGTAAGGTCCCATAAGTTTCACTCACATTTGAACACTTCTGTATTGCGGTGTGAAAGGCTAGCATAAAGCAGCAAATCTTTGTGCGCCAAAACTCCTAAGGAATCATATCCTTATCTGGTGATCGTGCAGGCCAAGGCAATATGTCGATACTCTGTAGAGCTTATTGGGTTACAACAGCGGTATGTTTTCCTGTTGGAAAACACCCCCTGATATGCTATTCATGAACGCAGCACAACAGAAAAATGGCTCTGAGGACTATGGGACTTAACTTCTGAGGTCATCAGTCCCCTGGAACTTAGAACTACTTAAACCTAACTAACCTAAGAACAGCACATACATCCATGCCCGAGGCAGGATTCGAACCTGCGACCGTAGCGGTCACGCGGTTCCAGACTGAAGCGCCTAGAACCGCTCGGCCACTCCGGCCGACGCAGCACAACATGTCGAGTCATCAGACTGGTGTACAAATTTGCAGTCAGAGTACGTGGGATAATCACGCCAGTGTTCCTGCACCACAGATCATAATTCCAGACGTAGGTCCAGTGTGTCTAGCACGCAGACAGGCTACTTGCAGGCCCTTAATTGGCCTCCTTCTAACCAGCACAGGTCCGTCACTGGCGCCGAAACAGCTTTCATCAGAAAACACGACTGACCTCCACCCTGCCCTCCAATAAGCCCTCACTTGACACCACTGAAGACGCAAACGGCAGTAGTTTAGAGTCAGTGGAATGCACGCTATGGTGTGTCTGGCTCGGAGCTGTGGTAAGGTTAGCGATTTGTAACAGTTCTTTGCGTCACTGTGGTGCCAGCAGTTGCTCAAATTGCTGCTGCAGATGCAGAGCCAGAGCCGTACACCAAACACGACGTCTTCGCTCTCTGTAGTGCCACGTGGCCGTCCTGAGCCCGGTCTTCTTACCACTGTACATTCTTGTGACCACCGCTGCCAGCTGTCATGTACAATGGCTATGTTCCTGCCAAGTATTTCTCCACCATCGCGGAAGAAGTGTCCAACTACTCGTAGCCTAATTGTACGACCTCATCCCAACTCAGTGAGACATTGATAATGTCGTCTTTATCGCCTTAAAAGCATTCTTGATAAACACCAGTACACCACGCCCAATCTCAAAGGTAACTAACGCTCACGACCGTTACAGGGCGTATTTAAACAAACCTGGTTTGCATCCTCATGGTGGCGCTCTTAGGCGACTGGCGCTCTGCAATTACCTACTTGTGGAGCTCACGTCGTGTTGTTTTGGTGTTGAAAATAGTCACGAGTGCGGCGGTCAGTGCCTTTCTTGGCTGTAGTCCCCTTATTTTTGGTCAGACTTCTCTTCAATAAACTTCTGTCACGATTACTCAACATACACTTTCGTCCGCGTTGTGACTTAGTGATTGATTTTTTCCCTCTTTCGCTGAATGCGATGTAAATCTTCGATATGCTGTCTCTGAAATCACCAGACTTTTGGGCTACCGTGATTGCGGAAGAACACACCGCGAGCATCAACTAATAATTTTCCCACTTTTAAAATCACTTAGCTGCGAGATAATGCACTTAAAGCTACACAGAAGATTGTTCTAGCCACGACTGACACTTGCAATGTATTGAGGGCATTGCACAGATGTCAATCGTTGTCGAATACAACATCTGCTTTTGTGTCCAATATGTTCAATCACGCATTTCTCGTGGTGTTTGTATGTATGTAAGTATTAAACCGGGGACCTGGAAACGACGGAGAGGCTTCGTCCTGCCGTAGCCCTCAGTGGTTCAAAACCCTACAACAGGCCACAGCAGTCCACTCACCCCACCGCCGCCCTACACCGAACCCAGGGTTATTGTGCGGTTCGGCCCCCAATGGAACCCCTCGGGAAGGTCTCATACCAGACGAGCGTAACCGCAGATGTTTGCGTAGTAGAATAATTATGGTGCACGCGTACGTGGAAACGGTGTTTGCGCAGAAATCGCCGACACAGTGTAACTGAGGCGGAATAAGGGGAACCAGCACAGATTCACCGAGGCAGATGGAAAACCGCCTTAAAAACCATCCACAGGCTGACCGGCACACCGGACCTCCACACTAATCCACCGGTTGGATAAAATGGAATAGGTTTGTTTCTAAACAAGACGCACCGCACATACCATTGGCATTTGCATTTTTGTGAGGAAAATTTTAGCGCAATACAGATACAACGATAAATGAGGGTAAAAAATCAAACAAAATGCAGTTACGGTTTGGCGACCCACTGAAGACCACGGGTTCCTTATAGCCAAATACTAGGATTGTATCCTTGAACAGCTTCCAAAATTTTGTCCGTATAATCCGGGTGCACGCGGCATAAGAACGAATTACGTCAGTTGAGGGATACTGAACGTACATACGTAAATATGGGCGCTTGCATCGTAACAGAAATTCTGCAAAACGTGAATGACAGACACATGGAGATAGACGCCAATTACCCCGTGATAGTCTGTTTACGAGTTAGAAGAACGAGTATTAATAGCTTAGAGATGTTCTCCAACTCACTGAGTATAGCTCCTATAGTAACTGCGAAGACCAGATTAGGCTAATTTCAGAAGGCACACAAGCGTTTAAGAAGTCACTCCACATGCGATTGGTGCGGGAAGAAACGCTAACATGTCATACAGCGCAAAGTGCTCTCTGCCGAGCATGTCACTATACTATACTACCTTATCAATAGTACCCGCACACTATTAGTGGACATTAATAAGGCGTGAGACCATCATTTGGCTTTATGAAAGTTTCAACTTCGTTGGGGACACTAAGGAGCCTCAATATCTGTGAAGCAATGACTGTCCATTCTTCCTCAAAACCCGAAAGTGGAGAAAATAGTACTGTGGACGATGGAGTCTGGGGCGGAGTCGAAGGTGTTCCATTGGGCTCAGGTCGGGACTCCGGGGAAGCCAGTCCCTTTCAGGAGTGTTATCGTCTATGAACGGTTGCCTCACAGTTGTTACCTTACGAAAGCGTGCATCTTCATGCTGCTACAATCATCGTTCCTCTACTGTACGTCTCGTATTTAGTGTTGTCTTCGGCACAATAAAGGACCATACTCTACTGCGAAAAACCCCCCAGTACTTTAACACCACATCATCCGTACTTCACTGTTAACACTACATCGGATGACAAGTAACGTTCTCCACGTATTCACCAAACACAAAGCCTTCCATCAGTTTGACACAGGGTATAGCATCATCCATTGCCCAAATCACTCGTTTACAATCATTCATCATCCACTGTCCAGTGCGTCGCTCAGGTGTCATTTAGCATTGGCTGCAGAAATGCGTGCCTTTAGAGGAGCTGCTCCACCATAGAACTCAATTCTTCTCAGCTCTCTACGCACAGTCTAGCTGGACTTCCGGCAGCATTTTGGAACTTCAGAGTGATTTCTTACGCTGTTTCTACGAATTTTTTACAGTGACCCCAGCCTGGTCTTGGTTTCGCTTCGGTTGTTCCCTCGTGTTTCCACTTCACAACCATATCACCATTAGTCGAAATGGGCAATTTCAAAAGGGATCAAATATCCCTGATGGACTTGTTACTCAAGTAACATCCAGTGACAGCTCCACGTTCGAGGTGCTCAGCGCTCCTGACCAACCCATTCTGCTGATACCAACGGCGCCACACTCCGCCCCCTCCCTCCCCCCCCACCCCCCAACCCCCAAATCTTCTCTTATACTAGTGGCACTGTCTCTCGTGACATAATGGTCAGTTCCGCATTACCTACTGGTGTCCGTATGCTTTTGATCACATAGTGTAGATAGATGCAGATTTTATAATCTGCCGGCTCTAGGCGCTACAGTCTGGAGCCGCGCGACCGCTATGGTCGCAGGTTCGAATCGTGCCTTGGGCATGGATGTGTGTGATGTACTTAGGTTACTTAGGTTTAAGTAGTTCTAAGTTCTAGGGGACTGATGGCCTCAGAAGTTAAGTCCCATAGTGCTCAGAGCCATTTGAACCATTTTATATAATCTGAGTCGTGGCGTCAGTGGTCTAGCGAACATCTAAATAAGTAAGAAATCACTGTCATTCGTGAGTGATATGACTGCCTGTGGTTATGTCAAGAAATTACACTCTACAGATAGTATTAATGTCGACCAATATAATCCTCTACATTATACCCACTGTCTCCTGTCTCTCTCTCTCTCTCTCTCTCTCTCTCTCTCTCTCTCTCTCTATCTACGTGTACGAGTGTATATGTGTGCGTGTGTGTGTGTGTGTGTGTGTGTGTGTGTGTGTGTGTGTGTGTGTGTGTGGGCAGGTGCCGCTGCCTGCCGGCCCATTGAGTGCGTGGCGGCGGGGTTCGAAGCCAGGCCTTTTGTGCGTCCGGAGCGGCGTTTCCCACGCCACATCCACATCTACATTGTGATGCGACGGGCCCCATCTGCAGCGCGCTGCGCTCAGACCATGTACGCCGTACACTGTTCCGCTAAAATTTTACTTTCCGGCCGGCGCTTTCCGTGTTTACAACAGCGCGAAAACGCAACGCGCCTGCCTCGTCCGCCAGCTGCAGTATGTGGGAGCTGCACGCTCAGCGAGTCTGCTTTTGGCCGACCGTGAAACAAGCGCACTAGCGTTTCTAGCCTTCTGTGCTAGTTCACAAGCTCCATTGCGATGCGCTAGAAGACGGCGGCGCACATGCATTGGCCAGAGTTAGTGGCGAAGAATTCTTGAATGGTTTAGACGTTCGGTGAAGGAGCACAGGAAGCAGTCATGTCCGTTAAACCAGTTGCAACACAGTATCAGTGTGTGAGCGAAAGTTTTTTGTACTCAGGTTTTGAAGACGATCATCTTACAACTAAATTAACTAACTGGTATAAAATATTGTGGTTCGCCAATGTAATAAATATTTTTAAAAATTTATTCAATAACTGGGAATATGTGCACAGAGCGACTGAAAGTGGAAGGACCACGTAACACTAAATTCAGGAAAAGCGCTGCCAGTCTGAGTTTCAGTATATGAAGAGTCAGTAAGGCTAGTCCAACTACAAAGGAAGTAATTTACAAAACTGTCATTCGAGCAAGACTTAAAAATATTGCTCATCAGTCAGGAATCTATACGAAATAGGGTTGACAGAGGAAACAGAGAGGAGCCAAAGAAGAGTAGTGAGTTTCGTCACGGGTTTATCGAGTAAGTGCGAAAGCGTCACACAAATGCTTATCCAACTCTAGTGGCAGACTTCACAAAAGAGCCGTTGTGCATCATGCTATTCTTTACAGCCAATATTGCGTGGGCGGATTCTCCTATAACAGTCAACCGATACATTCTTTCAGCCTACGAGCGTACGTAAAGACCGCGGAAAGACCATGCAGGTAAAATCAGAGAGATCGAGCACACACGGAGGCTTACCAACAATTTCGTTCGATACCTCATATTATACTACTTTCGTTAATAAGCAATGGATGGTGTTGAGTGAAATCCTTTTCGGATTTGAAGAAGTACTGCGTCTGCGACTGCAGCGGGAAACGGCGGCGTGACAAGGGAACGTAAGTTCCCCCACACGCCATGACGTGTCTTTAGAAGTATAGATGTAGGGAGTGTGAAAATAAAATAGTGAGCGATTAGTTCGTCACGAAAGCATGCCCCTTACGTCATCACTGTACTCCACATCTTAACAAGTTACTACACCCAGGTTCTTGACTCACTTCACTGATTCTGCTTGTGACCCACTGGTATTGTAAATGTGGAGTGCTACTTTACTGCCTTTTGTCAGTCGCATAATTTTACTATTCCGAACAGTTAAAGTAAATTAGCAATCTTTGTATCACTTTGAAATCATATCAAGGCTTGACTGGATATTTGGGCAGCCTTGTTCGTGTTATAGTTCATCAGCAAAAAGTGTGATTAATCACTCAGTATTTCTAACCACCGACTCCTTCGCAGCAGCTAACAAAATGAGCACAAAAGAGGAGCCAGGGACGATATGTTAGATGTGCAATATCTGCATCTATGGAAAAACCTTATCGATCGATATCATGAGCAGCAGATGGATGACACAGTAGTAAGCCTGAGAGTTGTAGTGGTGTGACGCAATGGTTAAGCCTGTTTTTGTTTTGAGTGATTATGGAAATGAAAGAAACAGGCTGAAATTCAGTGCCGCCACATTTCAAAAAGTTTTGAATACACATACAGACTGGAGCGAAAAGAGGAAATTTTGTACCAAGGCTGAGATTCGAACCCAGGTCTTCTGATTACTAGGCAGATGCATCAACCAGGACGCCACAGTGGCTTTACACAACTGCATGGACTACGCTGGCATGCGTCCCTCATCAGTCCAAATTCTCAGTCGCGTCTCAGCCCACTCGGCATTCCCCCTAAACTCGAACAGCACTTCAGAGGTTCTCCAACTGCATTTGAGTAGCTCCTCACTGTCGGATGAAATGGAGGATCCTGCCAGAAACACTGGTAGATGTGCTTTAATCCAATGAAACTTCATAGTTCCAGAAACTTTTTCTAGTCTCAAACATCTACGATGTCCAGGGTTGTTAAGTTAAACTTTCAAACCGTTGTAGAAATAACACCACTGACCAGAATGACGTCAAATTGCAAAGGAATACTGTCGGAGAACGGGGAAAACGTATGGCAGAATAAAAGTAAGTAGTTAAAAAAGTCTAGTAATAGATGATGCTGTAAGCATCATAATTTAATAGTGGTCGACTACAAATGATAAATAAATCATACAACAATGCCTAAGGTGTGCGTTTGACGTTAAACAAACTGTAATACTCAGAGTGCCATCCACCACGGCAAGGTCATATCACATCGGATGGGAAAAATCGTTTCTTAATTGTCCTGAGGTCGAAAACCACATAAAATGCATCATGCACATCGGTTTTTAATTCTCCAGAGGCCAAAAACCGCATAAAAGGCATCAATCAAAATCCAATCGGATTATTAATTTCCGTGTGACTGGCGCAAAACATGTCCAATATGCAGTCCATCGTTTTCTGCAACAAGTGGAAATCGAGAATCAGCGTGTTCCACAGCTGATCGAAGTGTTTCCAGGGTCACGTTCAGGATGTGTTGTCAATGGGTGCCTTCAAATGCAGCTAAGTTTGCAATCGGAACACTGAACACACCATCTTTCAGATAGCCCCACAGCCAGAAGTCACACTGATTAAGATCAGTTGATCGGGACGGCCAGGCTGTAGGGAAATAGTGGCTGATAATTCTAGCATTTTCGAAATGGTGCTTGATCACCTGCTTAACTGGATTTGCAATGTGCGTGGGTGCGCCATCTTAAATAAAAAAGATCCTACCCACACATCCACGCTACTGGAGAGCTGGAATGACGCAAAAGACACTCGTAGCGCTTACCAGTGACCGTACAGGTAACAGGACCGGAAGCACCTGTCTCTTCGAAAAAATATTGCCCTATGATAAAAGATGCCGTAAACCCGCATCACACAGTGACCTTTTAAAGATGAAGTGGTACTGGTCGATTTGCGTGTGGATTTTCCGTTGCCCATATTCGACAATTCTGTGTATTGTCAAATCCTGTCAGACGGCAGTGGCCTTCGTCTGTCCACAAATTCTTCCACGGCCAATCATCGATCACTTCCATGCGAGCAAGAAATTCTGAAGCAAAGATCACTCTTGCTGGCAGATCAACAGGAAGGAACTAGTGCACATGGGTAATTCTGAATGGATAGCAAATGACGATGTTTCGTAGGATTTTAACCACCGTGCTCACGAGCATGTCCAATCTTCCAGCAATTCTCGGTGCACTAAACGTTTTCACACCACCACTCGTCTCCTCCTGCATTGCTGTGGCCACTGCTTCCACTGAAGTCGAATCAGTTCGATTTCTCCCTCTACCTGGTTGCACAACAAAAGAACCCGTCTTTTCGAATTTCCGAATCATTTTCTCCAGACCCACGGCAGTCATCGGACCAACGCCTTTTTTCAAAGCCTTCAGTGTCCGGAACTTCAGCACAGCGACGTGTGCACAGTCGTCATTCTTATAATACAGTTTTACAAGCAGAGCGCGATGCTGCATTGAGACGGTCATGGGGAACGCCGCAGACACGAAAGGAGGAAAAACCGTGTACCCGCCGTGTTTATACCACTATCAATGAGTCGTGCGCATGACAGGTGTTTTCAGTTACGTATTCTAACACATACAGCGCCATCTATTGATAAATTTTCACACTATTTTACTTTCTTCTCCCGAACTTTTTCCCCCTTCTCCGATAATATTCTATTGCAAGTTGACGTCATTCTGACCAGTGGTGTTACTTCTACAGTGTTTTGAAAGTTTAACTATAATCACCCTGTATATAAACAGACTGAAACAATGAATGAAAATTCGTACTAAGGCCAGGATTTGAACCCAGGTCTCCCGCTCAGTATGCCGATATGCTAACCCCTATGCCACCTGACACAGTGGCTCTGCCCAAGTGCATGTACTATAGCAGCATGCCTCACTCCTCAGTCCATATTTGGATTCACGCCTCAGATCACTCAACTGGGAATTTGAATTGAGGAGCGAGATGTGCTAGGGTAATCCATGCAGTTGTGCGGATCCGCTGTGCCAGGGTGTAGTACTGGTTAGCACATCTGTCTAGTTAACAGGAGATCTGAGCTCGAATCCCGGCCTTGGTATAAATTTTTATTCGTCGCTTCAGCCTGCGTATATATGTCTCAGCCTTGAAAAAGTCTCTGGAAGCATAAAGTTTCATTTGCCGTTGGAATAGCATTTGCGTACTTAGCTTCTCTACCTTGAACTCAAACCTGCAAGAGATAGGTAGAGAGAGAGCGATGATAACGCGCTAGTTCTCCCGCAAGTTCCTGCTTTTAATTATGAAGCAAACAAACGGGTGTCTTAGAGATGCACCTTCATTGCGGCAGTACCCACAGCAAGACGGGGGGACGTCGCGCTTAGACTTCGCCCGCGGGCGTTTTCATTAAGCGGCGCTACCCGGGCAGGTCTCCCCCGAGGTGGAGGTAGCGGCGGAGTGTGCAGTTCGGTGTGCGCTGCATAAACTGAGACTGCGCGGCCGCCGATCGCTCTCGCTCCTAATTGCCACAGCCCAGCTCCGGCACCGACGGGCCCCGAAATTACGGGCGCGCCGCGGCGCAGCGCTAAACAAATCTGTTCGCTATTTGGCGCGCGCCGCCATGCAAATGAGCGAAATAAACGCGACCGCCAGCTGCGATCCGATACGTAATACAATCAAACGAATTTATGCGCGCCGCGCGGGCTTAACCTGCCGCGTGACAAACGCGCAGCACCTCGCCGCACCGGCTTTAAAACGCAATTATTCTGCCCGGACTAATTGCGATCCCGTGTCCCGGCTGCGAGTGGGATTAAATGAAAAAAAAAATAGAAGGAAAAAAAGGCAGTGGCAGAGGAGGTAAGGAAGTGAAGCTTGCGAAGACAGCGCGGCTTTGGAGCGTGGACTGGGACGCCGTCCCTGGACAGGGCGCGGGAGGCGCCATGTATTCGTGAAGCCCGGGCGGCAGAACGTGCGTACAGCGCGTATACAGTCCGAGGACCACAAATGTATTTCAGCCGAGGGAGCAGTAATATTGAATTTGAATTTAAACTGCTTATCCCTGTGAGAAATGGGAACCCGCTTTGTCCGAGCGGCAGCTTACTCGGTGCGTTGCGCGCTGCAGATCGTGTGCGGTGCTGTAGCGCATGTTTGTATTCGTTGTCGGTAGTGTTGCGCTCTACCAAAAATGCAATTCAATATTTTTGGTACAGTACATAGATGACGTGGTAAGTCGTAGGATGCATGTTGGGATTACATTCCCCTGGAGACATGTTGAGTATCAACTTTATCTTCGATAAGGATAGAAGTCGAAGCAATAAATTAAAACTTTTAGCCAAGGACTGGACTTAAATCGGGATATTCTGCTTATTAAAATGGGGTGCTATTCCTGTATTAGAGAGCCTCGGTAGTACTGGCGACTTAAGATGGAAAAATCAAGATGAGCGAGCGCGTGAAATGAAGTTTGCCGGCCCTGGTGGCCGTGCGGTTCTAGGCGCTTCAGTCCGGAAACGCGGGACTGCTACGGTCGCAGGTTCGAATCCTACCTCGAGCATGGATGTGTGTAATGTCCTTAGGTTAGTTAGGTTTAAGTAGTTCTAAGTTCTAGGGGACTGATGACCTAAGATGTTAAGTCCCATAGTACTCAGAGCCATTTGTACCATTTGAAATGAAGTTTGTGTCAGGGAGGGCACTGGAGTAGGGTAATATGTGTCGGTGTGTTAGCCACAATGGCAGAGTGGTGTATTGGATAACACATCTGCCTAGTAACTAGGACACCTGGGTTGGAGTCCCAGCTTTACCTCAAATTTTAATTCACCATTTCAGCTTTTGTACTTATCCAAGATAACCGAATCTGTGAGAGAGAAACTAGGTGGCGAAAACTTCTCTTGTTTTTTGTTTCTTTGACACATAATTAAACCCGTACGTCTGCCAGTGTTTGTTAGTGCAGTGTGTATATTATATTCTTCCAAAATATAAATTGTGCTTCATAAATAATAAACTTTGGTTAACAGCGTAACTTCTGCTCTTTCATATAAACAAACAATTACAGGGTGACAATTATAGAACTACATGAAAAAACATAAATTACTTACAAACTACGGCGTGCACACACTTTATTCAACATGTAAGCGTTGCTACGGGTATTTAGATTTAGGTTACGACATGTTCGATATGCCCAACACCTTCGGAGACCATGTGGCATAGACCAAAAGCGAAATTCTACATGACTCGCTGAAGTGTCGGAACATCGATGACCTCCTGAATGGCTGTTTTCAGCTCAGCAATAGTTTTGGGACTATTGCTGTACACCTTGCCTTTAATATAGCGCTACAAAAAGGAGCCGGCCGGTGTATCCAAGCGGTTCTAGGCACTTCAGTTTGGAACCGCGCGACCGCTACGGTCGCAGGTTCGAATCCTGCCTCGGGTGTGGATGTGTGTGATGTCCTTAGGTTAGTTAGGTTTAAGTAGTTCTAAGTTCTAGGGAACTGATAACCTCAGAAGTTAAGTCCCATACTGCTCAGAGCCACTTTTTTACAAAAAGGAGTCGCATGTGTTCAGATTCGCAGAATAAGACGGCCAGTCGAGGACCATGCCAGTGGCCTCTTGGTACCCCAGAGCCAGAATGCGCTCCCCAAAGTGCTTCTCCAGGACATCACTCTACCGCTTAGATTGGGTCGAGCTCCGTCCTGCATGAACCACGTCTTGTCGAAATCAGTGTCGCTTTGGATAACGGGGATGAAATCATCTTCCAAATCCTTCACGTAACGTTCAGTAGCCACCGTGCTATCAATAAATATCGCACCGGTCATTTCGTGACGGGACACTGCATACCACACAGTCACCCGTTGAAGGGAAGAGATTTCTCAATCGCGAAATGCAGATCCTCAGCCCCCAAATGCGCCAATTTTGCTTATTGACGAACCCATCCAATTGAAAGTGGGCTTCGTCGCTAAGCCAAACGATACTAATTCCCGTCGTACTCCGCGGAACCGAGCTGCTTGAACGTAGTAATGCAAACCGTTCAGAAGTTATGGCAATTTTATTTCGTAGAGTTCAATAATTGTCACCCAGTAGCTTTGATGCAAGCATCCTACAGTTTATGTGCCCGAACATAAAAGAAGGAAGGAAGATTGGGCTTGACGTTCCGTCGACATGGAGGTCATTAGAAACGGCGTACAAGCTTGGACTGTGTCAAGTATGTGGAAGGAAATCGGTCGTTTCTTTTCGCAAGCTGATAAATCTGTTAACTTTTCTTTTGTTTTATCCCAATTTTTGGAACATAGCTGCAACTAAACATTCTAAACTTTGATGATTTCAGTTTTGCTGTAAATAGTATTTACTTACAAGTAACATATAGGAGTATAACTACGTAGAACAAAAATATTCTGTAGGTTACACAGCCCTTTATATACCCTCCTCACTCAGTTTCTAGACGGTTCACTGCTATCTATTTATAAGGGAATTTAGTAAGACACTGATAACATGCTCAAACAGATCGATTGAAACGAGGTGGCGCCTGAAAGGTATGCAACACTCGTAATGTACGTATGACGTGGTTACGATCTTAACAGACCGAAGGTACTGGAAAAACTGCCGTAGTCTACCGTTGCCTACGATGGTTTTACAACTCCAGTGGTCGACGTTTCTTACGCAAAATTGTAGTGCTACTGATGCATGTGCCGTCCATCCTACATGATCCGTCAGCATGGAATATACACTGTCCATCGGATGTTGATAGGCAATGTCCATCCGACCTCTCCAAAGGAGATAACGTCACTGGACAAAATTTTAGTTAACATTTTCAAGGAGCACATTGGACGTTTCAGGGCGCTGCTGAAGGCGGTAGAATTGGTAGCTACTTAGCGATCATCTGACCCTCTGCAGCTGAAATAAGTCTCTGCCGTGAAGTGGTGTGTGTGTGTGTGTGTGTGTGTGTGTGTGTGTGTGTGTGTGTGTGTGTACCATCCGGTTGTACAGAATCTGCACAACAAGATAAGACGGCGGAGAGTCGTGACAGAACTGCGGGAAGGAACTACCGTTTTAGGGCCATTTAGGGCCAATATTGTGAATCAAAGTGCAGGCAATGGACATATTTCGTCTGATACATCGCAAAAGGACATTGCTAACAGCGTCGCATAACGCTGCACGCTTCCAATGGCCGTATAACACAAAAACTTGAATGAAACTGACTGGATGTGTATAGTATTGTCCAAGGAGACACAATTTTGTCTGTTTACGAGAGATGCAACGCGTCGAGTGCACTAGCAGCCCAATGTTAAGTTTAACAAGCTGTTTGAGGAGGTTGCACTTCAGACTGGAGGTCGCTCTATCGTGTCCTGGGCGTGTTTCTTCTGCTGTGACTGGAGCCGATTCACGCAGGTTACTATGAACAAGAACCTTAATGATTATCTTGTGAACAGCGTGATATACTCGTAAATAAAGATGGTCTCTGGGTATTTATATCATCTCTTGCCAACAAACTCTTCCATTTTTTGACAGCTGCTGCAGGATAATAATTATTATATAATGATTATACAGAATTTACGGATGTACTTTATGTATGCATGTTCCATATTTCCTCCGAAACCACTTGATCGATTACAACCAATCTTGGTACACATATAATTCATTGTCTGAAAGGAATCGCTGTGGGGGTAAGACTCACCTACCTATGAAAGGAATGGGATAGGGCCGGCCGAAGTGGCCGTGCGGTTAAAGGCGCTGCAGTCTGGAACCGCAGGACCGCTACGGTCGCAGGTTCGAATCCTGCCTCGGGCGTGGATGTTTGTGATGTCCTTAGGTTAGTTAGGTTTAACTAGTTCTAAGTTCTAGGGGACTAATGACCTCAGCAGTTGAGTCCCATAGTGCTCAGAGCCATTTGAACCATTTTTGAATGGGATAGGGGTGACGATCAGTGATAATGGTGCGCGGGTATCCATACTTCATTCAGCCATTATTTGAGAATGAGAGCACTTATTGATCTGAAACAAAGTTTATACATAATTTCATTCCTTTGCGAAACTTTTTCTCGCTAACAATCACCAAGAAATCATGAAAGGAAAAAATTTCACCGCTTACTACATTTTCGCTCTTCATGAGGTAAAACTGTCGCGTGAAGCATTACATTTTAAATTATTGCTTCTTTACTACTAACAGTATTGGTGACACATTTTGAAAAAAGTATTCGCATATACCACTAAATCTACCAGCAAAATTACATCACTGTACGGCACATGCTTTGGGAGTCAAGTACTGAGATGCAAGGAAAACTGCCGAATCATTCATGACGTTTTAATTTATTACTTCTTTACTAGCAATTCTTTTCGCAACAAATTTCGCAGACACTATCAGTGTGTGTTACTGAATGTACCAACATAAATATATCACTATGCAATATATAGCTCAGGAGATACGACATCATAAACGTTGAGATGCGTGAAAACGAAATTGCACGTTGAGATATACAGGTGAAATATGTGTACAAATATGTGTGAAATGTGTTAAATATATGTGAAGTATATTTGACACGTACGTACGCGAACAAAGTTACGGGTAAAAAGCTCACCCTTAACCTCTGGAACAATTTCAACCAAATTTCGTACACATATTAGTTACCATATGGAAAGAAATACTTTGGAAGTAAGAACAGCCAGCCTCCTGCTGGGGTAGGGGTGATAATGTGGAAAGAGAAGAGGGGGAGGTGTAGGAAATGGACAGACAGAGAGGAGGAAGGATATAGACACAGATAGGACGGAAGGAGGGAACGGACAGAGAGAGAGGAAGGGTGAAATGGACTGAGAGAGGGGAGGGGGCTACGTGACCAGGGGGAGAAAGAAATGGGCAGAGAGCGTGGATAGTAGTAGATGGACTACTAGAAAATTGGAATAAATACATACCCGGCCAATGCTGGGTACTCAGCTAGTTGATTAATAGAATAAAATCTTGGAGGGGGGGTCAGTAAGACTTATTTTATCATCATGTTCTTCTGGCTAATATCCATCAGTTTTAGCCTTGTGGTGGAGTATTTGTATCTTGAAAATCTGTATTCACCAACTGTCACCGCTATTATATGACCACGATGGCCTAAAATCATTTCCTAAACTTTGCTAGACAGCTTTACTTCCAGCGTAGGCAAAGGGTTGTTGGAAACCATTGTTTAGTCACAGCCTTCATTACGGACCCTTCATCATGCTTCATAGTTGGATACATTCAGTCTGAATTTTAGGCTTCTTTATAGATTCTCCATGTTTTCTCTAAGCTGTTTAAGGAAAATGTAGCGATGGTTGCTTAGAAAGGGCACTGCTCGTTTTCTTCTGCATCCTTCCCTTGCTATGTTTCTGATGACCACGTCGTCGACGGGACGTTAATCGCCGATCTTCCTTCTCTCTTCATCATGTTGAGCACAAAATGTATCTTTTGTTTGCAATATGCGTCTCTGCGCATGCAAGGGCAAGGTGTTCTAGAGTGTTGCTTTGGGAAAATCGGAAGGCGTTTGGTCATGCGCTGCTGAGCAGTCTCTCAGCTGTTGATCATTATGATGAGACAGACGACGTAGCGCTCCTAAGTGGATACAGTGATTTATTTGGCGAATTAGGGAACTTTCACAGGCTTTGCACTTCGTAGAATGTGAAGAGCCAGATGATGTTTTCAAATTTCGGCATTTAGCATTACTGTCAAGACATCATCATCATCTTTCTCATCATTGTCTGCGTTAGAACAACAACGACTATATGTGTGCCACAGTGAACGATTTTATCGTAATACAGCTGATTTTGTAACCACAGTTTCCGGCAGTCTTGTAGCTTTCTCACTGCACTCAAATGTTCAAATGGCTCTGCGCACTATGAGACTTAACATCTGAGGTCATCAGTCCCTTAGAACTACTTAAACCGAACTAACCTAACGACATCACACACATCCGTGCACGAGGTTGGATTCGAACATGCGACCGTAGCAGTCGCGCGGTTCCGGACTGAAGCGCCTACTTACTTAAACCGAACTAACCTAACGACATCACACACATCCGTGCCCGAGGTTGGATTCGAACATGCGACCGTAGCAGTCGCGCGGTTCCGGACTGAAACGCCTAGAACCACTCGGCCAACGCGGTCGGCCTCATTGCACTGTTACATGGGATAAGACCCTGTTCTCTAATTCCTGATTAAGTTCCGAGGATCAGTGGAAGACTATACTGGAAACAGTTAATAGTTTTTTAACCCTTTAACTGCTCTGGACGTGTTATCGCGCGCGCCTCTGTACATGTCCCTGTGTGCTCTGAAAGTGTTTACGCACCCCACCAGTCCTTCTACCTGGTACTCTGAACGTGTCTACGCGTAGACAAATTCAGAGTACCAGGTAGAAGGACTGGTGGCGTACGTAAACACTTTCAGAGCACACAGGGACAGGTACAAAGGCGCGCGCTATAACATGTCCAGAGCAGTTAAAGGGTTAAAGTTAAGTTTGTTCTTAAGTCTTGTAAAATAGTTTTTCATCTGAACACTTTAGTCAGCAACAATAACAGACCTCCAGGGTAAAGACCATACGAAAAAAAAAACTTAAAATACTACCCAACGTTACCCGAAACATTTAAGAGAAATGTCGTGTTACAATTCTGTGTTGGGAGATCGTGCTGTATTTGTATGAGTTTACTCGGTATGCAGCATTCCTCTTACGCCGCCTATCTGGTGCATCTTGGAGTATGATTATTGACATAAAAAAGCGAAATGCATACAGTTTTTCTCTTACACATATTATCCCAAATTGGTAGATAAAGTATATTATTTGGTTTGGACTTTTATTTTGCTAATGGTAGGGGAATTTTGAGCAATGACATGCATTTAATAATTTTGTAGCAATAATACAATTTTGTCTTCAAGTTACGGGATGTACTGTACAATAAACAATTCATTAAAACAAAAAAAACTAAACTGCATGTACCGGAGACCGGTTAATAAATTACTATTATTATTGTTATGAGAACCTGTCACTTTTTGTGAGAATCTGAAGCCATTGTAGGATTTGTATTGGTCTGCACTATTAATTCACTTCGTTGAGCATTTTGTGAACATTATTTAACTGAAAGAAAGGATACTGTTCGACAGAAAGCTCCGTACCATTCAATTTACTTCTTAACTGGTGCCTTATTTCCGAGCCCATTAGGTGCCTCAACATGGCATGAGGTGACTCACCGATCAGAGTTAGGGGCAGATTACAAACTTCATTGTCATTGTGTTCATGCAATTCCCGTCTAATATATATATATATTGGTACAGATAACGAGCGCTAGTTGTCTCTTGGAGCGGGTCCAGGCGTGGTGTTTCCTCTTTATTTCCTCTCGCACACTGTCCGCCAGTGGACATACTCTGCTTCCTCAGTTAGCCTTTTTCGTCCATTCAGTACCGTGCTGGAGCGAGCACAGTTTTCTGAAGTTGTGGCCTTGCCATTGCTCACCCTTTATTCCAAACTCATACCGTTTAGTTCCCTCTATAACCAGATTTCTAGCTCCTCCAACCTTCTTTTCTCATCTTTCCTTCTGCACCTTCCGTAACCATGCTCCGTAAATAACTTAGGCTAATCTTTTCCTCAGATTTATATTCAGTGGCCTGCATAGCAGCTTCCTCTTTTTGTTGGACTCTCCCTTGGTTATTACTGTTCACGGTCCTATTTCTACGTCTCATTTTGGGTGCTCCCACATAATGTTACGTAAGTAATAATTTTGCATCCTGCTCTGGTTCCTCCCTGTATCATGCTTTTAGTCTTTTTCTTGTTTATTTTCATTCTGAATTTGTCGCATTTGTTATTCAGGTCTTCCCCCATTTCGTCTACATCTACATTTGTACTCCGCAAGCCTTCTTACGGTGTGTGGTGGGCGGTACTTCGTGTACCATTTCACTTGCCCCTTTTCCTGTTCCAGTCACGAATAGTTCGAGGAAACAACAATTGATGTTCAAAAATCTTCAAATGTGTGTGAAATCTTATGGGACTTAACTGCTAAGGTCATCAGTCCCTAATCTTACACACTACTTAACCTAAATTATCATAAGGACAAACACACACACCCATGCCCGAGGGAGAACTCGAACCTCCGCCGGGATCAGCCGCACAGTCCATGACTGCAGCACCCTAGACCGCTCTGCTAATTCCGCGCGGCAACAACTGATGGTAAGCCTCCGTGTGCGCTCGAACCTCTCCCTTTTACCTTCGTGGTCTTTTCGCAAGATATACGTAGGAGGAAGCAATATATTGATTGACTCTTCCGGATGCGTACGAAAATGGTTCAAATGGCTCTGAGCACTATGGGACTCAACTGCTGAGATCATTAGTCCCCTAGAACTTAGAACTAGTTAAACCTAACTAACCTAAGGACATCACAAACATCCATGCCCGAGGCAGGATTCGAACCTGCGACCGTAGCGGTCTTGCGGTTCCAGACTGCAGCGCCTTTAACCGCACGGCCACTTCGGCCGGCCGGATGCGTACGCTCTCGGAACTTTGACAGTAAAGCATACCGTGATACAGAATGCCTCGCTTGAAGCGTCTGTCAGCGGAATTGGTTGAGCATCATCGTGACGCTTTCGTGTTTCCTAAACGAGCCTGTAGCAAAAAGCGTAGTCATTCTTTGGATTTTTCTCGATTTCCTCCATCAGTCTTATCTGGCACAGATCCCAAACTGACCAGCAACACTCACGCATTGGCAGAACGAATGTTTCGTATGGTACTTCCTTTGTTGATGTACTACATCTCCTTAGGGTTCTTACAATGAATCTCAGTCTGGCATCTGGCATGCTTGCGGTTAGTTTAATATGTTCGGTTCAATTTAAATCGCTACGTACATGTACTCCTAGATATTTTATAGATGTGATGGGTTTCAGTGACTTTTTTCAATCATATAATCATACAATAAAGGATCATTCTGTTTGTCCACAATATACAGTATTACATTTGTTTATATTGAGAATAGGTTGCACATTCCTGTACGGAAGGTCGATCCTCTGCGGGTCTTTCCTCATTTCGTTATAATTTTACAGTATTGCGACTTCTCATCATCCACGAAGAGCCTCATGGCACTTCCGACATTACCTATGAGGTCACTTACACATATTTCGAAAAGTAATGGTCCTATACCACTCCCTTTAGCGTGCCCGAAGGCAGTTTTACGTCTCAAGATTTCTCTCCGTTGAAAATGACATGCTCTGTTTTGTCCGTTGGAAATTTTTCAGCTCAATCACACAGCTGGTCTGATATTCCGTGTGCTCATATTTTTGTTCATGAGGCGGCAGTGCGGAACTGTCTCCAACCTCCTTGCGTAAGTCAAAGAACACAGAGTCGATATGGACCCCGGCTTCTACCGCATTCTGATCTCGTGAACGAAGAGAGTGAGCTGGGTTTCAGACGACCGTTGTTTTCCGAACCATGTTGATTCGTTCAGAGGACATTTTCGATATCTCGGAATACCACTATACGCCAGCATAAAATACGTTTCACAATTGTACCACAAACCGAAGCCAAAGTTATAGGCCTTATAGTTTTGAGGTCCTGTTCGACGACACCATATTATTGGATTCCGCACATACCATCAGGTCGACAGCAAATCGTAGGCACTCCACCCTTTTGCTCGTTCACACACTGCTCTCGTCCTGTCAAGCACTCACCTATGATCTCTTACAAGTGTTAAACAGCCTTTCTTTACTCATAGAGTAGTAGCATGTATGGAGCGAGCATAGCTCGCTTCGAATGCAGCCAATATCAAACGAAAATAGTCGCGTAACATTCAAATTTGGACTTGCTTCTCTTTTATTTACAGTGTCTGCAATTAAAATTCTTGTATATAAAGGCCACCTGTTAGGCCAAAATAATTTTTTCATGTGAGCCAAATATGTTTCAGTACCTCTGTCCCATCATCAGAGGGTTTTATTTATTAAAATCTGTGAAATGTGATACTTAATTTTACATTACATGCTTCAGCAGGGCCATTCGGGCATTATCATACACTAGCATCGTGACATCTGCAACGGAATGATGTCAATGTGAATTTGGTTGGCAAGTTAACACATCACATTATGTTTAATCGTAATTTTATTGTGCCCAGATATTTCATGGATATACTTGCTCGCACTCACGTTTTGTTTTGGCAGATTCGTTTTCTGTATCGTTACCATGTATTATTAGAAGCAGCCACAAATAGTACACATATTTTTCAGAAATTTGTTATTGTAAATTTTGTTATTGTGTGTAGTATCCCAGTCGTCATCCATTTTGTTTACTCTCTCTCTCTCTCTCTGACACACACACACACACACACACACACACACACAGAGAGAGAGAGAGAGAGAGAGATCTGATTTTGCTGTCTGTATGTGGAAGCTTCATGTCGTGTAGCGGTATTATGACAAGGCTTTTTACGTTTTGTGCGAAGATGTTGGAACGTCCCCTTAGAACAATTATACATGACTGTGTTTAAACTGACACACAATATTTTTCGCGCAACGCAATCTGACTTTAAACTATCCCTACAAAAGAATGGCCCTGACTAACATTAACCTATACCTTTCACAAATCACTTACATCACAAAAATCTTCGCTACTCGAACTACTGCAATACAGCGAGCGCCACTACTGCCAGCTAAATAAAAGATTCAAACTACTGAAGCCACTAACTACTGATAGGCACAGTTAGCAAAAGAAAGATTTTGATAGAGAACAAACAATAAACAATGTATTTACCTTAATAGTGTTCAAAAGTGATAATATATAGCAGTTCATGACATCCAGTCTTACAAACTTACTGTCTCTGATGGACACATGTCCAGATCATCCGCTCTCAAAACGCTGCCACCTCTCTCCCCACATCCACCACTGCTGGCGGCTCACCTCCAACTGCGCAACGTTACGCGCTGTTAACAGCCCAGCTGCCCAACACTACAATTGCCAACAACAATGCAAACCAGCCACAGACCGCACACAACACAGTCAGTGATTTTCATACACAGCGCTACGTGGCGTTACCAATATAAAAACCTAAACAGCCTACTTACAATGTAAGCTTTAATATTTTACATATTTACTCTGTTTTCAAATTTTTTTTATTATTAACAGTAATGGTGCTGAATTGTTACGCAATTCGAAATTCCTCAAAAGAAGGAAAGTTTGTTTTCGTAGGGAAGAACTAAGTATAGTTATTACATTAGTAGGAGGTGGTTATGGAGCCTTATCTAATGAAGGTCTAAAATTGTAGGGCTATTTTATGCAGCTGTGTTGCTACATACTTCCGATATTGCAATATATTTCCAAGATAAGTGATAGAAAAATTCTGTATTATGTATGTTACCAGTCAGTACGTTGAATGTACAAATATTTCAGACAGTTTTCAACTGTAGATAAGAACTATATTTCACGACTGGAGTCACTATCTCCGGATTATAGAGATTTCCAAACCAAGAATAGCCAACTGCTATAGTGATACCTATGAAGCGGATAACGATTTTGTGCGATTAACATCTTAGTTTCTCTGAGGATGAAGGAAGATTAAACATACAGAAACTTACAGAAAGAAAAATGGAAGAATTTCGCCACTAAAAATGCTCCAGAGATAAATCGCTAATTTGCTGCATAAATGTATATCGGACGTTTTTGAGGACACACACAAGTTCACATACAAGGAAGGTATTTCGAAATGCAGCCGCTGTATTGTTAAACTAGAGGCACACGATAAAGCTCTTTCCATAACCTAATAATAGCGGATGCCGTCCCATCCTATAACGTAAAAATAGAGACGTCTTAGCTGTGGTAGTTGTCGCAAACAAGTGAAATGTGAATCCATTTAACTTTTAAAAGCATTAAGCCGAGTCCAATCCATATATCGAATGCAAAGTGTTAAGATGCCAGATAAATTCGTGCAAAAAATACACAGTTCTTTAGTGTTGCACCTGTCTGTACATTTTTAATTTTGAATCGTCACTTTACTGACTGGTTTTATGTGACCTGCCACGAATTCCCCTCCGCTTCATCTCATAGTAGCTCTTATACCCAACGTTTTCTGTTAATTGTTGGATGTGTTCCAGTCTCTGTCTACGCAGCAGTTTTTACCTTCTGCAGGTCCCGCTCGAACCATTGCAAGGTATTCCCTGATGTCTTCACACATATTCTATCATCCTGTCCCTTCTACCTGTCAGGGTTTTCAACACGTTCCTTTCTTCGCAGATTCTGCGGAGAAGTTCCTCATTCCTTGTCTTATTAATTCACGGAATTTTAAAACATTACTGGCACAGCACCACATATCAAGCGCTTCGATTGTTTTCCAGGTTCCCACAGCCCAGAAATCACTACAATACAAATCCGTGCTACAAACGCCCAATCTCAGAAATTTATTGATCAAATTAAGACCAATTTTTGATGCTAGTAGACTTCTTTTGGCCAGGAATGTCCTCTCTGTCTCTGGTAACTGCTTTCTGTGTCCCGCTTGCTTCGTCCGACGTGCGTTAATTGGCTTCCAAGGAAGCTGAACCCCTTCTGCTTCCAGACCCTAATTTTGATGAGTTTATCGCTAACCTGGTTTTTGCTATTCTTCGGTACTTTGACCTCTCTTCGGTTTACTCTCAATACACATTATGTATTAATTAGAGTGTATTTATTCTATTCAAGAGGTCCTGTAATTCTTCCTCACTTTCCCGTAGGATAGGCATATTGCCGACAAACCTTACGTTGATATCTTTCATCCCGAATTTTAATCCCACTTGTGAACCTTTAATTTATTTCCGTCACTGCTTCATCGATATCGATATATAGGTTTCACATTAGGCTCACAAGACTGAATCCCTGTCTTACATCCGATTCGAGCAGTCGCCATATTTGGTCTTCTATTCTCCCGTCGCGTATTAACGGTTTAATTACACTGAACATCTGCAGGGCTCTTAAAGGCGTAATCTCTGAGCACTACAGTCATATGACCACAATAATCGATGTGCATTGTCGATGAAAACTCCATTCTGTTCATCTAAATGCTCTCTCATAGATATTCATGCGAGTAATCTACGGCCTCATATATATTAATCATCTTCTTTCATGCATTACTTTCTGTACCACGGAGTTTAATTTTTCTTGTGCGGCGTTTTCCTACACGCTGAGGTGAGTAAAGTCATAGGACATCGATATTCACATATACAGATGGCGGTAGTATCGGGTATGCAAGGTATAAAACGGCGGCGGATTGGCGGTTCTGTCATTTGTACTGAGGTGGTTCACGTGAAACGGTTTCCGTTTTGATTATCGCCAATGGGAATGAACAGATTTTGAGCACAGATGCTACTTGGAGCTACACGGATGGGACATTCCATTTCGGAAATCGTTAGAGAATTCAGTATTCTGAGATCCACAGTGTCAACAGTGTGCCGAGAAAAACTAATTTCAGCCATTATCTCTCACCACGGACACCACGTAGAACGCACTGGCCGACCCTTGGTAATCTATTAGTTTGACAACTACATGCAAACGCCGCTGCTCTAGGTCTTTAAGCGAAAAGGCTGGAAAACCGTGGCCAAGTCAGATGTATCTGATTTCAGCTGGTAGGAGCTGGTGGTAGGGATCGAGTGTGCCGCAGACCCCACGAAGCCATGGACCCAGGATGTCAACAAGGAAATGTGCAAGCTGGTTGTGGCTCTGTAATGATGTGGGCTGTATTTACTTGGAATGGACAAAATCTCCTTGTCGAACTGAACCCATCATTGTTTGGAAATGGTTATGTTCGGCTATTTAGAGACTATTTGCAACCATTCATGGACTTCGTGTTCCCAAACAACTATGTAATGACACAGGGCTACAACTGTTCGCAATTCTGGACAAATTGAACGAATAATTTGGCCACCCAGATTGTCCGACATGAATCCCATCAAACATTTTTGGGACATAATGGAGAGATTAGTTCGTACACCACATCCTGCTGAAACGTCTCTGTCGAGTCTTTTCAAACATGTTTGCCTCATATGATTCAGTTACGTCTCATTTGATCCACTGCGTAGTTGCGATTTTGCTTATTAACTCTCCCAGAAAGACTGAGCAGTGGAACTGAAAGTAATTCACTATATATCTAACGTAAAATGCAAGCAAATGGTGTCTTGTACTAGTATTTCAATGTATTGTATTCTAATTTTATGTTCTACGTGAAATCATGAGCCATATTTATCATGCCCCTCCGTTATGTTACCTTATGTGTGGTTGAATGTGAGTGAATGGGTGTTTTACGTATCTTTTCGGGTTTATTTTGTGCTGGAAGCTAGTTGGTTGTCGTCTGCTGGGAGCAGAAGATGAGTGCCTGTCGTTTGGCAGGGTTCACAGGATCACCAACTTAGAATTGCTTACCTGAGCAAATAGGTTCATCCAAGGTTCATCCGAGGTTCATCCCTTTTGTCCTGAGATTTGGGTGTTTGCAAGGTTGGTGGCAGAAACGATCCCTCTGGTCGCTTCCGTCTCAGCCAAGGGTTGCTATGAGCTTTGTGCAGAGCAGGCACTCTTCTCCAGGCTGTTGGTGAGTACGGTTCGCAGCTCCTAAGTAAGGCTTCTAGTAATAATGACAAAGTAGGAGGTAGTGTTAATCGCGATTTTCCTATGTTAAATTCGTTGGAATATTTAAGTCGTTCAGCCGAATCGAAACCTTAAAAAATTTCTTCTTGGACTCTAGTACAATTGGTTAATAATAGGTCATGATCGTGTTTAAAAATAGTTGTGGAGGAAATTGGCTTTGTTCCTTTGGGACATCGTCGTGTGGGGCATCCGCTATTGAACATCATTAGGAACAGCTAGTGAAGTTATATCTCGTGCCAATGTGAAACTAATTGTGTGTTTTGCGTGAGTTGTTTTATTTTTGTTCTATTTTTTGTGGTTTCTTGGTGATAGTATATGCTTGTGTTCGTATTGTACTACGGGTTTGGTAAACCACGTACGTTTCCGCTTCCTACTGCATACCGATAGGTTTTTCCGTTTTATGCGGGATAAATTCGTTGATACATTGGATTTTCGTGAATTAAGGCGAACTTTTGTAATGGTTTAATTCTTAACGGACCACGTTGTCCGTGAATCATCAGAAGGTTTCTGCCATGATGATTTAGTTTTCCTTTGTAGTGACAAATTCATTTTATAGTCGTTCCCTAAGAAAAGAAACGCTTCTTGTATTTGTGCTTTCGACTCAAATTCTCCTTTGAAACCATAAACGTGTGACCCAATTCACCACGTGTTGAATTGCGTTCTTTGCACGTGGGCGCACGGCTTCTCATCTCGTGTACTTACGCTGACCAAATCTTGCAACGGAAATAAACCTCTTTGCAAATCAGTGGATGTTTGTAAAGGTGGTCGGTTATTCCTGTGATCTTTCTCTGTCGTGTGAATCTAGATTAAATGATTGAGAGGATGTTTCCAGTTTCCCCTTCCTCACCTTTTCCATTAATCACAACAGTTAAATTGCACAACATAATTTCACTTATCGAAAATAGATTAATGTAGTTCATGTTCAGGTAGCAGCTAAGTGTAGCCATAGGATGTGCACGCTATTTCAAAATCTTTATTAACGAATGAATATGCCGTAAAGGATAATACTGTGTGTCCTGATACTTCATTTGTTTCCATTGAATTCCAAATTTAAATTAATTCAAGTTCAGTCATTGATGTATGTTAGGAAGGGGTTGGGCTGGTGGCGATCCTGTAAATTTTATTGTAAAAAAATTGTCTTTTGTTGGTAGCTTAACCGCAGATATTTGCCAAGTGTGGATGCAATTCGGTACTTAATATGGTTCGATTCAGTCCATTATCATCGATAAGGCTACGACGTGTAGCTTACACCTACATATAGAAATAGCTCCCACTGTAGACCAGCGAACTAGCGGTTTACATAAGTAGCTTACACTGCAACTGCATAACTTTCGCAGTTATCGATGGCTAAAGGCGCAGAATGGCTCAATATTTCTCGCAGTGGATTTCCAACGTCTCGTGGAGTCCATACCACGTCGAATTGCTGCACTACGCCGGCCAAAAGGATGTCGGACGCGATATTAGGAGGTATCCCATGAGTTTTATCACCTCGGTGTAATTCTAGTGTACTGTCAGAACATCGTGTAGAGGACCTGACGATACGGCTACACCCATGGAAGAGGCATCGGAGTTTTACCTCCACTGGAAGTCCTTAGGATCAGCTCACCACCACAGTTATCACGGATTTATTGTCGGTTCCGAGCTGTTCCGTAGCTGTCACGTCACTACAGCAACAACAGTTAAGTTCATTGCGTTTACTGTTACGTCAGGAAACACGCTCTGGAACCGCGGTTTCTTTTTGTACCGGGGTTCCCATATTATTTTGGCCAACCTGTGTGCGCTGTGGCGCGGCGTGTAGATAGCAGATGGCAGGGTAAGTGGACGCGAATCCGGGCCGGATCGATGGCGTGGCCCCGTCGCCATGAATATATCAGCGCCGATTTATCGGGCCCGCCGCCGCCGTCGCCGCCGCCGCCGGGCAGTGCCTGATTACAGCTCAGCCGGGGTCAGCGCCGCAAAGTAGCGCGGCTTCCCGCCTGCCCTGCCTGCAGTACGGCACGCCTGTCCCCCGCTGTGTTACGCACCCCCTGCATTCCTCGCCGCTTGATCCGAGGGTACTGATGCCGCGATTCATTAAGACTACCGTCAGTGCTTACACGTTTCTGAATGGTTCAGTCGTCTTCGACTTCGTGTACTTCTCGTTTTTTCTCGCCATTAATAATATGCGTTTGAAAATTCCTTATGCATAATATCGTTCTCACTCCTTATTTCAAATGTCCTTCAGCTTCACTCTCGTTCATAAACCCTTGCCTTGCCACTGTTTTTAGTTGGCGACGGCCTCCAATGAAACATTCGTCGGCATGGGGATTGTCGCTAAGTAATGACTCCTTCAACACAATTACGTTGGAAAAACGTAAAATGTAATCTACATTTCTAACATTTACATGAAGTGAAAACTCAACCTTAGATCAGAGACGCTGAAAAGAACACAAAACGTGTCTGCGAGACAGCACTATATCCCTGGTCCTTCAAATGACTACGCGTAACAAACGACGTTTCGAGTGACGCCTTTATGCGGTTTCCGTACCATCGCAGCACTAACTCACAAAGTGAAACCCGCAGTGACCATCAAGCCCGCCCTTCCCCTACAAGTCTGACGCGAGCGATGAGATAGGCAGCCAAGAGTTGCATTCACTTCACAAGATGGTAACTCAGACTAGTGGCAGTCTAAAGAATATCTAATGATAATCTTACTGAAGCTACCTGACGTCCGATAAACCAAATGCAAGAATGGAACAACACGCGAAAGCCGGAACCGGTGGACTGCACTACGCCCCCAGAATACTGTGCTTAGAGAGCCCGGAACGAGTAAGGAATCACTACCATCAGAGTAGAAGAATCACCAACCGACCTACAATCAAGAAAGCTGTCAAAACTATACGCCTTACCGGACAGCAGCGGCAAGGCGAGGAAACGTACACTGTCGTACATACACTAACCCCCAGGACAGGTAACTGGGGCGTTAGCGGCCAACAGGCAGAAAAAATGCCGCTGGTTGAACTTAACAAATTGTAACAAGCTGAACGCAGTCAATAGTAATAAGAAGTCGAGGAAAACTAATCAGATCCGCTTTCCCCAAGCACTCACTCGCTGCTCTTCGCCTCGGCGACACTACGAGCAGCAACATGAACCTAAGTCACTAGAGAATCGCGAGATGTTACAATGGTGGAGGTTTCTCGACTTGAATTGAAATGCACTCAGCTTATAGCCTACGGGATCTGGTTTACGAGGAGGTCGTGCACCCTCGTGACCACAGCCCTTCCATCCAGCAGTCCATGCGCACCGACAGCGCTCCCGGCGTGTTCTCGCACTGGGCGGACCTCGCTGCTCCTCAGTCCCCAACCGAACTGCTCCACTCACACGACACGGAAACACAACGACTTCGCCCCAAATATAGAGCAACAGTTACTACATATCGATAACCTCCGCTGCCGCCACTAGCGGACAGGCAACGCTTGCGAAACGAGTGGCGCCAGTCAAGACAAGAAGAAGACAAACAACCGCCAACTAAAGGATACGGTCTGGCCTCCAACAGAGGGCGGAAACCTACAAACAGCACCAACGCGAGCCGCAGCACGGCTAACCCGCCCTTCCCCTACAAGTCTGACGGTGATCCACATCGTGCAGCCGCTTCCTGGAAGACAGTCTGACCACGAAGATCCAAACGTCCTACAACACGACTCTACAAGAATGACACGGCATGAATACATATGACATTTTAACAGTATCATTCGGATTTTTTCTAGCGTCACGCGGCACTCCGAAAAATCTAGGAAGTGCTACTGCAAGCTTACGTATATAAGGAGCAGTCAAATGAAGACCAGACAGACTATATAAAGAGCACTGTGCAGACATTGGGAAGACGAGTAGGCGTTTGTTTACAAACGCCTTTCTTTAGAATCAAGATGGACGTGGGCGAACGTTCACCCCTGTGCCATTTGTCTGGTAGAAATGTTCGACGTGAGGTCAGCGATTCGTGTGTGAGTTCGACTTCGCTATGGAGGCCGGGAAAGAGCAACAGCGAGGTGAAGTGTGGCTTTTGACTTTGGAAGGAGTATCAGGAAGAGAAATTCATGCCCAAATGTCTGCTGTGTGTGGCGAACACAGTAGGTCACACGTGGGTGTATTTGCTAGTCGAGAAGGTCTGGTGTCATCGAAAGCCAGCAGTCGACCACGACAGCCTCACCTTGTCATTACCACTTCTCTCATTGTTTCAGTGGGTGCTGCCGTCAGAAATGGCCGACGGTGAACTGTAGAAGACATTCATATGTTAGATGTGAGTCACGGTAGCCTCACAGCATCATGACAGAGCACCTCAAATATGTGGACAGGAGGCTCCCCACAGCCTGACGGACGAGCAGATGTTGAATAGAATGACGACATCACTGCACCATCTGGAACTGTATTACGATGAAGAATGTCGTTCCCTGTCCAACCGTGGGAAATGAAACATGGTGTCAACATTTTGAGCGGGAGAGCAAGCATCAGAGCCAGCAATGGAACCACATGGATTCACCGCCGCCGAAACTATCCATAGCCGTGCACGGTAGTTCCGGGAAAGTCATGACGACATTTTTCTTTAACTAAGACGCCTATTCGGAAAGTAAGGTCCCATCGGTCTTAAGATGGAAACCACTGTGGAAATCAAAAATGTTTTATTTGCAACAGTTAGCTACACCTTCCAGCTACTTCTCTACATGGTTGCCGCTCTGATTTAGACATTTGTCGTAGCGTTGTACCAACTTTCCAATACCCTCGTCATAGAAGCAAGCCGCCTGTGTTTCCTCCCAATTCTCTACGCTGGTCTACAGCTCGTTGTCTGTGCCAGAACGTTGTCTTCTTAGCTAGCGGTTCATGTGAGCAGAGATGAAACTCAGGGTGAGTCATTACTGCTCTATTGTAGGTGATCAAACACTTCCCATCGAAGTGCAGGAGCATCATCATTGCCCCTTCAGTGTGCGGCCGAGAATTGTCGTGCAGAAGAAAACGTATGACAGTTATGTTATGTGGGCTGCGTGACATCAGGCGAAATCTCTCTCAGTAGGCCGTCGACTTGGAGGGAGACACTATTGTTCTGAGCATCTTTACTTGCTCAATGCGCGCTCAGAATTGGAAAGAGCGACGTGACGTGATCGATTAACGTACTAGAGACACTACCCAACATATGTGTGCAAAGCTTCATCGTATTTTCGCTGTGGTTTCCATCTCGCAACCCATCGGACCTGACTTTCCGAATAGACCTCGAACAAGTGGCCACAGCTCACTGACTTTCTTGTACACGACCCCATAATTAACACACAGAGGTACGTGGACAAAAACACACTGCAGAAACTGAAGCGCGTCGTCAAGTCGAAACCCCGACGACAGTTTACAGACGATATCATTCTTTTGCAGGGTAAGGACCGTCCACATGTTGCCAAAGTTGTTCCGACTACGTTGCAGAAGTTTCTGTGAGAAGCCTTTACACTTCATTTGCATCTTTACGTGCTCAATGTGTGCTCAGAACTGGAAAGAGCGACGTGACGTGATCGACTAGCATACTAGAGACACTACCCAACATATGTGTGCAAAGCTTCATCGTATTTTCGCTGTGGTTTCCATCTCGCACCCCATCGGACCTTAATTTCCGAATAGCCCTCTTACAAGTGGCCACTGCTCACTGAATTTCTTGTACACGACCTCACAATTAACACACAGAGGTACGTATACAAGAAGACATTGCTGAAACCGAAGCGCGTCGCGAAGTCGAAACGCCGAGGACCGTTTACAACGATATCATTATTTTGCAGGGAAAGGGCCGTCCACATGTTGCCAAAGTCATTCCGACTACGCTACAGAAGTTTTTGTGAGAAGCCTTTACACATCCTCAATGTAGTCCCAACCTCTCGCCATGCTATTCAATTTTGGAGCCCTCAAGAAATTCTTGGCCTTCGATTTGCTTCAGACGATGAGGTGCACGCCTGGGTACAATCACGGTTCCGTAGACAACCGCAAAAATTTTGCCTTGAACCCACTGACCACCTTGTATTCACAGTTATGACGATTACTATTGGACTAATAAACAGTTTACTTAGCTTTTTTTTCATATGTGTCGTTTTCGTTTGACCGCCCCTTATACTACTTTAGATTCTTGAAGCGAAATTCGGTTCACGCATCTGTTGATGCGCTCTTGTCGGCACGTGGCGGCTCTCAGACCCCTGGGGGGGAAGCAACCAGGAAGACGCCGACAAAGTTGCTCGTAATTTTATCCCCTGCAAGTATGCAAATCCGGCGCCGCTTAATTCCTGCCGCTTGTTTCCGCGGCCGCGCGTCCCGGCGCGGGCTGAGTGACGGCATTAGCCCCCGGCAGCGAGCCCGGCGGCGCACGCCGGCTGCGCCGCCGACGCGGCGTCGCCGAGAGGTGCGACACGCGCCATAATTTGGCGCTAAGTGGTCTCCGGTTCGAGCCGCGATCGATCGCCGGCGCCGGCCGCTCCGCTCCGCGGCGCTCGCCCGCTCGGCGGGGACAGCAGCGGGGGTGCGGCGGCGCGGCGCCAGAGTCGCCCCATGAATACATCAACATGTAAATGCCGCCACGCCACCGGCCTCACTGGGGGATCAAAACTATGCTCATCTGCATACTATATATTCAGGTTCAATGAACACCGCGGCGGCGGAAAAGCTGCCACCCCCACCTCACCCCCCCACCGGCACCCACCGTCTGCCGCTGGCCGGGACTGCGTAATGTGTGTCAGCGATAGCATCGCGCGGCCTGGTCTCCGCGCAGAGTGTCAGCGGGCAATAACTCAGCCACGGCCGCCGCGCGCTCTCCTCGGTAAACCGCGCCGCCCCCGTCTGTAAATCGCCTCTACGTCCTCCCCCCCCCCCCCTCCAACCCCCCCCCCCCCCCCCTACACCCGACTTCCTTCCCGTTCCCTTCTCATTTACCCTCCTTCGTTTTGCAAAGAATTGCAGAGTCCTGCCACCGGGTTAGATTTATGGGCGTCGAAAGAACAAAACGGTATCTTCCCCGCAGAACGGGCGCGAATACGGTATTATAATGCGAGTGCTGCCTCACTGGGAAAGATCCATTACTCTCGAGCGGCATTGCGAAAAGAAATACGTTTGCGATTCTTCTCCCCCCTTTTGCGTGCCGCTTCTCCCTCCTGAGAAGTGCCTGTCTATGGAAACACTCTCGATGCAGAAGTAAATATATATCGTCCCCTGACACCCTAGTAAATATACAGCGTCCCCTGACGCCCTGTTGCCGATCTGCTGGCATCCGCTTACGCCCCATTGTTTTCGATGCTCGGAAGCCACAGCGCCGATGCGCTGTCATACTTGTTGCCTATGCCACAGACATGTCTGTTAATAACGTGGCACACTTTCTTGGATCAGGTCACTGCTTCACTGTAGAAGAGCAAAGCACGGGTATCACTAACATCAATGCCTGCCTTTCACGGAACGGATTAACGCATTACTACAACAAACAGCCATGCATACAGTTTATGACACGAAATTACGTAATAAGAGAAATTTTACTCTCCAAAGGTGGTCAGATAGTGTAGCCAACCATTTTAAATCCTAAGGACTGAGAGCTTTGTCGGATGTATCTAGTGCAAAACCTGAATAAGACTGACCTCCACTTTCTCTGAAACTGAAACGCGAAGACTTTGCTCACTCTTACTTTCGTATGGCGTTAGGATAACTGTATTCACAAAGAATTTTCTTAGCACAGGGGAGAGTGGCCAGACTGATCAACGATGTCGGTTTGCAAACTTCGTGTAGGCAGTTGTTCAAATATCTCGGAACTATAACTGTGTGATCCCTGTACATATATTCCATCATCTGACTTGTTCTTGATACTATTGGTTTATTCAGAATAAGCTCCAATATTCATTCAGTCAAAACTAGACAGAAAAATGATATCTTATTGGATAACACTTCCCTAAGTACCGCCTAGAAAGATGTGCACTATTCAGTAGATATCATTTCCAGTAGTGGTCTAGCAGAACTGATAGCATCGAGATCCAATTTGAAACGTGTCCTTGTAGCACACTTGTTCTAATCTGTACAACAGTTCATCGTAGTATGTGAAACCATTTCTCTATGATTTTGTTATTTCTTCGTATACTCCGTGTTTTTACGTCTTTTGTTGATTACTCTTTAATTCTTTGTTGATAAAATTCATATGCACCAGACTGTAAACAATGTACTGGCACTTTCCAGGAACAACTAGCTCTGGTTCATGTGGTCCAACAGAACCTGATAGATAAATAAATGCATAAATTAATGTCTTACCTTTGAAAGTTTCGTCGATGCCAAGAAGTCTTCTTCGCAAATAAAAGAGTGCAGATTCAAAAAAATAAATAAACAGTGCTTAATCTATGTCGCTGGAACAATAGTGTATGCCAAGAAAATGGATAAAGACGTAACCCGACCCAATCCCATCTCTTAAGTAGGGTCATAAGATCGATGGGAAGAGCTACTGTACATGCAACCATGATGACAGCAGGAGCAGGCTCGTGGATCTATTACGAAGTGCGGGTTTTACAATTTTTCATTGCCTTCCCTCTTCTCTAAAAATATAATACATTCGTATTCAGTGGATGTTTGCGTGAGAAATTGGGCTACTTATTTCATTAATTTAGAGAGGCGGCATTTGAAGCTGGCTGCAGAATGTATCTAGTGCCACCAACGCACATTTCGCCTCAGGAGCACTGAGATAAGGTAAGCCTAGTATAGAGAGATGTAACAGTCGTTTCTCCATCGCACAATTTGCGAGTTTAAAACTAAAGGAAATGAATAGTAGTGGTACAAGGTACCTTCCGAAACGCACCATACGGTGACTTTCGGACTACTTATGAAATTTAGATTTGTACACAGGGCTGTATTTCTGTTTGTTGTCGGAGTCTATTGGAAAATTGGCAAGGAGAGCTGAGATACTTTCATATTTGCCATATTTTGGCAGAGAGAAGTAGGGAGCGCGTTGCTCTGAATAATGCAGTCTAAAGCTCATGAGCAGACTCCTGGTAACAACCTCGCATTAATGTTAACCGTCCGCTCTTTCAGACGCAGCCACTGGCCAAAAAGGATCTATAGGCTATTGAAAACGACTTAGCAGTCGAAATCGCTTAAGCCATGAGGAAATTTACGTGAGCATTTTACTGTATTGTTGGAAGGTCTGAGATAGGTGCAATTAATAGGCTGCCGATCAACATTTTCCGCTGAAAATGTAAGCATTTTTAAAACGAACGTTTTCCAGGAGGTTGCTGAATACCATTATAACAGTAGCGCTAGTGAAAGATTTCGAAACCACGGCACCGAATCAGCCTTTCAGAAGGCTGATTACTTATGTACTGAGAAGATTCCTTAGCCTGGTGTGAGAGAGTAGAAGGGCTTCCGATGATATGACCACTTGCGGCAGTAAATGAGCTCGTTTCGTCGGAAATTCAGAGAAGTTGATGTTGTGAAACAGTAATTACTACAGTGATAATCCCGGGCCATCGGATTATTTAGCCAGTGTTGCGGCATTTCCCAGTAGCACAATAATTAACCACAAGGATCTGCGAGTGCCACCGCCATCGCAGAAGACGGCTCAGTATCAGTCCACACAAACGGGACACGTGAAGTGGCTCATGCAACAGAAACTTCCCGAGTAGACCGACTAATCAACGTCAGTTCTCAATTCATCACAACAGTATGGCAGGTATTTCAAGAATAAAGATCCATATTCGTTCAAAATATTTGTAGCTCCTGCGCCGACTTCCGATGCAGTCGATGTAAACATCCTTGTAATGGGACGTAGACTGAGATGATACTTTTGTTGTCTTGAAAAACAAAGAATGTGTCAGACGTGATGTCCTACACGGAGACAGTAATGAGTGTTGCCAATTGCGCCTGCCGCTGTGCCCGTGCGGTTCTAGGCGCTTCAGTCCGGAACTGCGCGCCTGCTACAGTCGCAGGTTCGAATCCTGCCTCTGGCATGGATGTGTGTGCTATCCTTAGGTTAGTTACGTTTAAGTAGTTCTAAGTCTAGGGGACTGATGACCTCAGATATTAAGTCCCATAGTGCTTGGAGCCATTTGAATTTGTTGCCAATTTTGGCATTGACCGAAAGATTGTGCCCCATATATCCCCGATGTTACACAGATAGATTTAGCAACCAGTAAAAGAAACCAAGGTAAATTTGGAAAATATACTGAAGGAGAAAATTACAAATATTGAGGTTTGTCGATGGCGCGGTAGTTCTGTCAGAGGCAGCAACCCATTTGGAAAAGCAGTAGAACAGAATGGACAGTCTTGAAAAGAGATTAGTGTCTCTAAGATGAATTATGACTTGACACTGTAGAGTAGTAGATAAGCTTTGCTGTTTTGTCCGGAAAAAAGAAAAGGTGTACAATGGAGGCTGACAGCAGCAAGGAAACCATGACTTGACACTGTAGAGTAGTAGATGAGCTTTGTTATTTTGTCCGGAAAAAAGAAAAGATGTACAATGGAGACTGACAGCAGCAAGAAAAGCATTTCTGAAACTTGGTAACACCTAATACAAATTTAGATCTTACGAAGTTTTTTCTGAAGGTACGTGGAGTGTTGCTTGCAAGGAAGTGAAATGTGAATGATAAACAGTTCACACAAAAATAGAACAGACACTTTTGAATTACGTTGCCACGGATGAGTGCTGAAGATTAGAAGAGTGGATCGATTAAGTAATGAGAAGATCGAATAGGAGAGAAGAGAAATTTATGGCACAAATTGAGTAAAAGAAGGTATCAGTTGATAGTAGACATTGTAAGGCACGGTATCGTCATAGGGTGTTAAAAAATTCCGTACGTAAACTGAAAGATATTGCAATGGAGCGAACAACAAATATACGTCGTTAAGCAGCAAGGTGGCGGAAACGTGTGGTGACCGAGAGTTAAGCATGCGTCAGTACATCCGTGACAAAAAGAGATAAACAAAAAAAATGTTCCTGAAACATTGTTACACCAAATTTTATTTAAAATACGTGATGTTGTGACATCCTGGCATTTGCAGTGAGTTAGTAAACAGCAACACAGTAATAGAGCAACTTGTCGGTCTCAATACAAATCATTAAGCGTTGCATATGGAGAGAACCGGGAGTCATGCACCCCATTAGATTCCATTCTCCGGGGCTACATGGAATCTGAAGTGTATTCTACCACTGTGGACTCAGACGAGGGATTAGTTACAAACATTATTTCAGCAGCCACACACGCACTGAAAGCGCCATACATTATCCATCAAACACGGGACGCCCTGCTACGCCGGTACCGGCTCTGTGGTGAAGTTAATGGTGTTCATTTTGTATATTTATTGTAACAATGATCAGAGCAACAAAGAACTGAAAGACAGTGAGCATGGTTTTATTGTCAACCACATCCAATGACCTCCTGGTAACTCCACATTCACTCAATACATATCTGACTCGTGGTTCCTTAACTAAATATATTTGCTGTTGCCTCCGCCATCTTATCTGTCAGTTTGGGCTGTGAATTTTTGAACACATTGCATATATATTTAAACACAAACTCCTCACATTCTAATGTTTCCTTTACCAAAGATGAATGAAGTGTCAGATACACTGGAGGACTAACTTCCTTTATTTACCTTTAACGCGGGAGCTCATGTGGGATTATGACCTTGGTTTTATGCCCTGAAATGTTACCGCTTTAAATTAAATCTAATCAAATGTAAGTACATACAGTCCGACTGTGAAGACTGAAGTTTCAGAGTGACAATGACTTTCGCAAAATGCAGCGCAAGAAAGGAGGGTTAACTAGAGTTAACTAAGACAAAAACTGAAATTAAACTCTTCGCTGTAGTAGACTCATGCATCTACTGACTGTCTATGTAAAGAAATGATGTCTAAAAAATACATCTGCGCTCTACACTAGCTAATAATCTGTAAAAAAATCGATCTTATATTGTAGCTTACCAGTGTAGCTAAAAATTCTCAAATCACACAATTCTGAGCATTTTTAATTCAGGCTGCTTCGCCTCAGTCTTGAATATAATTTAATGAATGGTCTGGCTACGCCTCGAGAAATAGTTCTCAAACGTAAACATGTGGAGATATAGAACACGTGGAAAGATTCATTGAACGAGGACCAGGGAGGAGAATAATAAATACACAGGATATAATGCTTCATACGTATACCCAGCTCAACAAAGCACTTGCTTTACATCCTTATTGGGTACTAGAGACAAAACAAAACTACGAGATATTGTTATTAATTTCTGAAGCATTGTCTTCCGAGAGGAGAACAGTGAAATAAGTCACTTGAAACCTTGAATGACTAAATTAGAAAAGGCTACTGATCACCACATGCGCTAAAGGAGATGAAAATGCTGTGTCGGAGATTTTCTTCGCTCAGGAACTGGGTGTTGTGTTGTCTTCATTATCATTTCATGCATGTGGGGATCAGTAGCCTTTTCTAATTTAGTCATTCAAGGTTTCAAGTGACTTATTTCACTGTTCGCAATCTTGACAGGACGAGCGAGCTGTGACAGGCTCTGGCCAGACAGAATGCTCTGCGGCACGTTTCGGTTTGGGGAGCATCGCGGCCACAGTACAAGATAACTTGTCTCCTGTTTCCGTTGCTGGACGACTGCCTTTGCTGGTGTTAGTCGTAGTACAGGTGCTCTCTCTTGTGATATTTTCACGGTAGAGCCTACATTTTGCAGTGGTATTTCCTACGCGAACGTTAGATCTTAGTTCTACTGAAAGATGCATCGCGCTAGTAGATAGATCGACGACTGTAAGACTTCGAGGCTGACATGTGACTGTCGTAGGGTGCTCAATTACGCTGTAAGAAGGGTATTCGCGCCAAAGAAGTGTGACGGCTGCTCGCACATTTCGAATTTTCGACTGGTTCTATAGTCAGAGGGAAGTATGTACCACGCCATCTATCGAGAATTGGCGGTACGAGCAGTTCGCATACAGAAGCGGTGCACGCTCATATCCGGTGGCGTGTGGGAGTCTAGCGGGGTTCGGCCAGTGTGCTGTGGACTAGAGGCAGTGGACCTGGGTTTCTAAGAAGATGCAGTGTTGGTGCAGTCACAATGGAACTTTGTTTTGAGGGCGGTAACTGAAACTTCGTCTGGCAGTAACCAATATTCATACTGGAGATGATGAGACTGGCTAGTATATGGAAAGAAGAACATTTTGGTCATAATATGCTCACTGGATGGTTTATTGCATTAGGAATAAGACAATGTGAAGAACTGTGCTTATTGTTGCTGTTATCTTAAGAATCAAGGATATGTAGTGTGTTCTCCACCTACAAATTACAAGATAAAGAACTGTTGTTATACTGTAATTTCAATGAGATAGGTGCCTTTAATCTATTCCATCTAACGAATGTTGAATGCAGTCGCCAAACGTTTGGTGTATCCATACTAACGGTACTGACATGTGTTAGAAATTCGGTGTGCATTGCAACCCGTTATTCGGAGCATTACGGTTTCCTTTCCAGCATATATGCCACAAGCGCGATTTGTGCATAGTTGTGATCTTACGTAGCATCTTCTGATTGAAACGTTGTTAGGCCCTCCGCAATTTACCTAAGGCATTCGCCCTTGATTCCCTTGTGATCTGGGTGGTTGAAATATTAATGCATACAGGAAACATCAACTGTATTGATTACGAGTCGTCTTGTATGAGTCAATAAGAGAACAAATTTATGTTACTGCCGAATGGTATTAATATTAGATCTTTTTTCAGATTGCCATCTACACATTAATCTGACTTGCCTTTGTTGAAGATGGTTTAGTAGTCAAATCAGAATAAGCGAACTGAATTTTAGTGGAGGTGTGATCCACGTTTCTGATTGTATATTGTATATGCCACTGGTCAGATTTTCTTCACATTTCTTTATGTGGGGGCCATAGTAGAGACTTCTGATTATGTCTGGTATTTCTGAAATTATTTCATATCCTTCACGAGCTTTTAAAAATTTAAATAACAATATATATCAAGATATTTTACACAGCTGTTGATTATTTTCCTAATATCAAAACTATTACATGTTAACTGATATTATATTTAAATGAGCTTGTCTTTTGATAAATGTTTCTTGATTAGCTTGGTTTTTAATTGTACAGACAGTAGATCTTTTATCTCTGTAAGTCCATCTTTACACTGGATGGTTTTAGGACTTCAGCTGTTAAATACAAAATGTCAAATCAAAAACACATTCATCTGTCTATATTTTCGATTTCATTTTATTTTTGTGACCAGTTTCGGGGTGTTCCTCTGTTTTGGGTGTCTTTTAGTAGTTAAATGATTGCACTGTGATGTTAACAGAGCAAAAATTTATCTCCTCTTCTAGATACATAAAGCACAGTTTATGCTTGTGTGTATGTCCAGGATCTCGATTTAAACACAGAATCAGCAGGCTTACAAGCATCAGCACTGTGTGGTTTATAACTTCCTAACTCAAATAGGAGCAGACGTATAGAGAGCCACTGGTGTACAGGCTGCTCCGCGCGACAGGCGTATAGGAAGAGTATCAGCTGCCTGACCGACCTGCTTTGATGGGCAGCCTATGTGTCAGTGGAAACAAACCATTAACCAGCTCCCAATACATACACCTGGTATGCTGTGTTGGAGTAGTATCAGTCAGCTTTACTGGCCTGCTTTGCACGGTAGCCAATGTGTCAGCAGCAAGAAATGATTTCCCAGATTCTAATGCTTAGGTTAAATGACAGGCATGTTGTGCTGGAGTTGTGTCAGTCTAAACGGTGGGACTGATAGACAGAGACAGAAAGAGAGGCAGGAGGGGAGGGATAGAAAGAAGGGGGAAGGAGGGCAAGGACAGACAGGGCGGGAGAGTGGGGGAAAAGACAAACAGAGTGTGGAGGAAGAAAAGGACATTACAGAGAGGTGGCAGAGTAGATGGACGGAGAGAAGGGTGGAGATGTAAAACTGTCTTTAGGTTAATGCCATTTGTGTGATTAAATGCGCAATCTGTACGCAAATTATCCCAGACTACCATACCATTTCTCCCAGTAAGTTTGATATTACGTTTTTTTGTCCACCCCAAGGGTAGAGGTGATAGTTGTGGCTGAGAAGACACCTTTTAACATTTGGCGACTGATCCAAGCATTAACAGGATATAAGCTTCGGATTAGGCTCTTGAAATTTGGTGTTAGATTGTCTCGCTTCTCTGTTTACGCAGCACCCTGGCACCGCGGACTGATCCTCACGTCAACCCGCAACGTCAGCTCGGCTCGTCAGTTCCCAATGCCACCGCGAGAGGGCGCCGGCTCTGCCTGCAGATAATTTGCAGTTTGCCGGCCCGTGGCGTGCTGAGGCAGCAGGCCGCATAAGCGCCGCGCCGTTAAAATTCAAAGGCGCCGCCGGGCAGACGCCTTACCGAAGCACCGGCACGACGCCTGCCCCGGGCAGGGCCGGGTTATCAGGAGGCTACCAGCTCCGGGGTTGCTGGCCACTGGAGCCTCCAGCTCCCAGCTGGCGAACGGAAAGTGCCGCTGCCACGCGCTTCGCCGCTCCATTACGCGCCGGTCATCGCATGCACTTTGCATACATTACGCACCATGCAACGCCACACAACGCTCGCGGCTTTGCTCCCTGCGGCCGCAGACATCCCAACGTTCGGTTTTCGCTGGCGCGCCCCTCTCACACCTGATGGGCTGCAAGTCCCTAGTGGCGGCCCTAGTCAGAGCTAACGTCCCACCTACGCCGCTTCCAGTATCTGTGTTGCCTGCTGTTGGCCGGAGGAAAGGCGAGCTACAGTAACCACACAGGTGGGAAGCGCTTGCAGCTGCTTAACATCTGAACGCACTCCACTACTCTGCATTATAATGCACCGGCAAGTATAAATAATTCTCTATGGAAATCAGTCTTCAGAGGAGAGCAGTAGGTGGTGAAGTTTCGGTCACTCTGCTTGTTCCAACTACCCATCTTGCCATCTACAGCCGCCAGTGATACTGCCGATGCACGGCTTTTTATCTGATACGCCACATTATACACTCCTGGAAATGAAAAAAAGAACACATTGACACCGGTGTGTCAGACCCACCATACTTGCTCCGGACACTGCGAGAGGGCTGTACAAGCAATGATCACACGCACGGCACAGCGGACACACCAGGAACCGCGGTGTTGGCCGTCGAATGGCGCTAGCTGCGCAGCATTTGTGCACCGCCGCCGTCAGTGTCAGCCAGTTTGCCGTGGCATACGGAGCTCCATCGCAGTCTTTAACACTGGTAGCATGCCGCGACAGCGTGGACGTGAACCGTATGTGCAGTTGACGGACTTTGAGCGAGGGCGTATAGTGGGCATGCGGGAGGCCGGGTGGACGTACCGCCGAATTGCTCAACACGTGGGGCGTGAGGTCTCCACAGTACATCGATGTTGTCGCCAGTGGTCGGCGGAAGGTGCACGTGCCCGTCGACCTGGGACCGGACCGCAGCGACGCAGGGATGCACGCCAAGACCGTAGGATCCTACGCAATGCCGTAGGGGACCGCACCGCCACTTCCCAGCAAATTAGGGACACTGTTGCTCCTGGGGTATCGGCGAGGACCATTCGCAACCGTCTCCATGAAGCTGGGCTACGGTCCCGCACACCGTTAGGCCGTCTTCCGCTCACGCCCCAACATCGTGCAGCCTGCCTCCAGTGGTGTCACGACAGGCGTGAATGGAGGGACGAATGGAGACGTGTCGTCTTCAGCGATGAGAGTCGCTTCTGCCTTGGTGCCAATGATGGTCGTATGCGTGTTTGGCGCCGTGCAGGTGAGCGCCACAATCAGGACTGCATACGACCGAGGCACACAGGGCCAACACCCGGCATCATGGTGTGGGGAGCGATCTCCTACACTGGCCGTACACCACTGGTGATCGTCGAGGGGACACTGAATAGTGCACGGTACATCCAAACCGTCATCGAACCCATCGTTCTACCATTCCTAGACCGGCAAGGGAACTTGCTGTTCCAACAGGACAATGCACGTCCGCATGTATCCCGTGCCACCCAACGTGCTCTGGAAGGTGTAATTCAACTACGCTGGCCAGCAAGATCTCCGGATCTGTCCCCCATTGAGCATGTTTGGGACTGGATGAAGCGTCGTCTCACGCGGTCTGCACGTCCAGCACGAACGCTGGTCCAACTGAGGCACCAGGTGGAAATGGCATGGCAAGCCGTTCCACAGGACTACATCCAGCATCTCTACGATCGTCTCCAAGGGAGAATAGCAGCCTGCATTGCTGCGAAAGGTGGATATACACTGTACTAGTGCCGACATTGTGCATGCTCTGTTGCCTGTGTCTATGTGCCTGTGGTTCTGTCAGTGTGATCATGTGATGTATCTGACCCCAGGAATGTGTCAATAAAGTCTCCCCTTCCTGGGACAATGAATTCACGGTGTTCTTATTTCAATTTCCAGGAGTGTAGTTTGAACTTCTGTTTCTACCGGCGTACCAAATAATCAAATAACATATCTGAATACAGCTGGATAATGCTTCAACAGCCGCCGATATTTCGACATGTGTACACTGCATCATTTTCAGGGCACATATTCAAATGAGAGTCCGCCCCGATAGCTGAGTGGTCAGCGTGACAGATTTCCGTCCTACGGGCCCGGGTTCGATTCCCGGCTGGGTCGGAGATTTTCTCCGCTCAGGGACTGGGTGAGTTGTTGTCTTCGTCATCATTTCATCCCCATTCGGCGCGCCGGTCGCCCAATGTGGCGTCGAATGTAATAAGACCTGCACCAAGGCGGCCGGACCCGCCCCGCAAGGGGCCTCCCGGCCAATAACGTCAAATGCTCATTTTCATTTTCAGTTCAAAGAGAGAGCGCTGTGCAAGGAAAGTTAAAACCTCGGCAAGCAGGGCCACGATCACCAAGAACCATGCAAAAGCCTTGAGTGCTTGGCGCTCCGCAGCTTAAACATTTTTACTAAAAGAAACCTTCTAAAGGTTTGAAACGTTTAGTTGCCAAACCATTATTCGGAAGCATAACCCATCGTTCGTGACATATTGTGTATGTCCATAGCAATGAAATACACTCCTGGAAATTGAAATAAGAACACCGTGAATTCATTGTCCCAGGAAGGGGAAACTTTATTGACACATTCCTGGGGTCAGATACATCACATGATCACACTGACAGAACCACAGGCACATAGACACAGGCAACAGAGCATGCACAATGTCGGCACTAGTACAGTGTATATCCACCTTTCGCAGCAATGCAGGCTGCTATTCTCCCATGGAGACGATCGTAGAGATGCTGGATGTAGTCCTGTGGAACGGCTTGCCACGCCATTTCCACCTGGCGCCTCAGTTGGACCAGTGTTCGTGCTGGACGTGCAGACCGCGTGAGACGACGCTTCATCCAGTCCCAAACATGCTCAATGAGGGACAGATCCGGAGATCTTGCTGGCCAGGGTAGTTGAATTACACCTTCTAGAGCACGTTGGGTGGCACGGGATACATGCGGACGTGCATTGTCCTGTTGGAACAGCAAGTTCCCTTGCCGGTCTAGGAATGGTAGAACGATGGGTTCGATGACGGTTTGGATGTACCGTGCCCTATTCAGTGTCCCCTCGACGATCACCAGTGGTGTACGGCCAGTGTAGGAGATCGCTCCCCACACCATGATGCCGGGTGTTGGCCCTGTGTGCCTCGGTCGTATGCAGTCCTGATTGTGGCGCTCACCTGCACGGCGCCAAACACGCATACGACCATCATTGGCACCAAGGCAGAAGCGACTCTCATCGCTGAAGACGACACGTCTCCATTCGTCCCTCCATTCACGCCTGTCGTGACACCACTGGAGGCGGGCTGCACGATGTTGGGGCGTGAGCGGAAGACGGCCTAACGGTGTGCGGGACCGTAGCCCAGCTTCATGGAGACGGTTGCGAATGGTCCTCGCCGATACCCCAGGAGCAACAGTGTCCCTAATTTGCTGGGAAGTGGCGGTGCGGTCCCCTACGGCACTGCGTAGGATCCTACGGTCTTGGCGTGCATCCGTGCGTCGCTGCGGTCCGGTCCCAGGTCGACGGGCATGTGCACCTTCCGCCGACCACTGGCGACAACATCGATGTACTGTGGAGACCTCACGCCCCACGTGTTGAGCAATTCGGCGGTACGTCCACCCGGCCTCCCGCATGCCCACTATACGCCCTCGCTCAAAGTCCGTCAACTGCACATACGGTTCACGTCCACGCTGTCGCGGCATGCTACCAGTGTTAAAGACTGCGATGGAGCTCCGTATGCCACGGCAAACTGGCTGACACTGACGGCGGCGGTGCACAAATGCTGCGCAGCTAGCGCCATTCGACGGCCAACACCGCTGTTCCTGGTGTGTCCGCTGTGCCGTGCGTGTGATCATTGCTTGTACAGCCCTCTCGCAGTGTCCGGAGCAAGTATGGTGGGTCTGACACACCGGTGTCAATGTGTTCTTTTTTCCATTTCCAGGAGTGTACATGCCAGTTAATACGATAGCATATAAAGTCTGCCCTGTCGCACGGAATATAGGTTTTCGTGTATGTTATTACTGTTAAATTTTAGGCACTCATAATTCTTGACGTAACACATAAAATTATGTGTTGCGATAGTACTAGAGTTTTGAAACTATTGTAGGCTACCATAAACTACCATAACTAAGCGTAGACTGCTGCAGTTTTCCTAGTACTTTTAGTCAGTTAAGCTCGTACCTATTGGGCATTACCTCATTACTGCCGGTTTCGTTACGTATGCTGTCAGTGTCTTAATAGATTCCTCTAAAAACCGGAAGGGGCGAACCATTTACAAACTGTGTGAGGATACGCAAAGCGCTGGGTAACCTACCGAACATTATTGTTCTCCATAGTTACCCTCCTGTCTGTTACTTAAGAATAAACAGTACTAACAGCGAAACTGAAACTGTCGATGTTTAATTCAGGTTTTATTTGAAAATTGTTTATCTGTAACGTGAAAAAAAGGTATGTTATAGTAAAAATGGAGGAAACAATACAGATTTATTATACAGTGCTAGAAAACGAAATTTCCTCCACAAAAAGGTAAAATAAAGAAATGCAGAGCATAAAAATGTCAAAAATCGCTTCAATACTTCAGCAAAATTACATAAAACATGTTTCTCTTTTTCACTGCCTTTGATCGTAATGATGACCGTTCAGTTGGGTATAAAATAACAGCAGTAATTAAATACACGTACTTTTTAAGTTTGTGCATGTAAACTGCACTTGCATTAAAAGTAATTGTTTTGGTTACATAAAACGCAGAAGTTACACGATCAGCTAATTTTAATTTCTTGTAAAATGCGATTTATATTCTGTAAAGATATAAAATTCACCATGGATTGACAGTGAATGATCTGCGGTTCCAATTGTGTGCAAAACATACAACCAAAAACAAAGAGAAGTCTCCAGCACCCATTTACTACCTTAGACATTCTTTTATGTTTCTTTCTCTGCCAATTCTACCAACTTTACCGGTAATAGTACCATTTACAACGTTATTTATGTAAAGTACCGAAACTACTGAAGCGTAGTTTCGGTAGAGCGCAACTCTAGATAGAACGGGTTTCATATCCTACCGTGTTAACTGAAACGCATGTCGTTGCTGGAAGGATACACAATATGCCACTGACGATGTGCTGTACACCCAAATACCGATTTGTCAAATTGGCAAATAGTCGTTCCAAGTCTACCTCATGGTTTTTAGAAGATGTCCTTTAATAAACCAAGAACCATAGTACGGCGTATGCAAAAATGCAACACACACACACACACACACACACACACACACGCCACACACACACACACACACAGACACACACACACACACACACACACACACACACACACACACACACACACACACACACACACACCGTAAGCAACTAGCCCACAACCAAAGATGATCAACAACCTGAAAAGTACACTGAATATTAATTACCATCGCGGGAGCAAGCAGCATTCATTCCGTCCATTTGTTCTTTAATCAGCGAAGGAGCAGAGTTCCAAGCAGAATTTAAGCACAAAACTTTCGTCTCTAAGTACAAGGTCACTTGCTAATTTAATCTCATCTGCGCAACTGCTTCCAATAGCTCGAACTGCACGCAAGAATTTCTGTGTTCCACGGGATGACCAGTACCAAGGCAATGTTCTGCAATAGCAGATATGTTAGATTGTTGTAAGATTATGCTCTAAGAACCAGTCCTCGAAGATCCTGATCTAATACATCCGCTTAACTCAAACTAAGGTCATCCTTCAAAAATCCTGAAAGGGTCCTAAATTTAAGTCCTATGCGAATTAACGCTTTTCACGCCGATGTTCTCGCATAATAGGACTACTACTGTTGGGAATGTCATTGCTTAAGGCAAAAAAGGCGTACGCTTAGATGCCATCCGTTATGTTCATCAGAGTCATGGTTGGTCGATACCACAATCTTATTTGTCTTTCAATAAACCATTCATACGAAAGGAGAATTCGAGGTTGTTCTTTCTGAAAGCATTCTTATATGCTGCTCCTGTGTCTCTTACTTCTTCATTTCTTCGGTATCATAAAAGCCTCTCAAATCTGCCTTCTTTGTAGTTTCATTTTCCAGAGGCACAAAAATGTTTTATTGCCATATGTTATCCACAGTGAACAACTGAGGGGAAAAATCAATCTGCTTATACAACTTAATACTTCACCCCATTTTGCTAATTATGTCATTGTTTTGTAATAGATATACTGCTTTACAAACGTAGCGAACAAGAGCTTTTCCTCACAATTCTTTTCTTAAATAGCTCTAATTTGTGTAATTCATATTTAAACAATAAAGATTTGACGGAAATAGTGCCATTATGGTGTCAGTGCTGTGTTTTAATGCGTTACTTTTGCATGTATAGAGATCCGTGCTTGATTATAAGTAGACGAGTGAAAAAGTAATAATATTAACAACTGCAAAGACAAAACAAGCTTTCCAGAAAAAGAAACATTGATTACGCAACGAAACGGGATTTCAGTTAAGAAAAATATCTGTCAAATGGTTGGTGTGGAGTGTATTTTGGGAAGATGTAATAGCTAGACACTGAAAAAGAGGGAAAGGTACAAAATGGAAGCATTCTAGATTAGAGTTTGGAAGAGAATGGAGAAAACAAATAGGTAAGTAAAGTGAAGCTGCTAAGCATAAAGTAAGGAAGAACTGTATTAATGTGGTTAAAGGGAGGAAAGCATACTGGGTGAGACATATACTGTGTTCTCTAAGGAATTTAAAAAGAGTATTATAGATGGGTGTGTATATTCAGTAACAGATATATAATTTGTGACATTTTAGAGACAATCTCATGTTTTCGCTGCCCTAAGTATTCGAGAGAGTTTTAACCAGCATGTTGAAGAAAAATTTTGAAACCAACTGTATTTCTCTCACCGGCGTTAATCTTTGAAATCAAATGAGTCCTCAGCGCCTGATCTGAGAGACCTGCCTAGAAAAGTATTCTTCGCAAGGAATACATTAGGAATGGCATGGAAAATATAGGCAAGATATTTCGATTCTGAATCCTAGAACCTATGGATTAAGGATCCAGTGTTTCTTTAGTGAATTCAAAGTGACGGGTTACGTCGATCACATCATCAATTCTCGGCTGAAAATATTGGCTTACTTCCATATCCTAAGTATGTGAGTAAACAAAATTGAAGAAATTTTGTAGTAGTGTATCACTTTGTTCGTATGTGAGCTGCAACTGATTTGCGTTGGAGTACTAGAAATAATAACGGCAGGAATTTCAGTTTTGAATGACTATGTAAAGCATTCACAAGTCAGAAATGACGCAACACGGCATATTGTGAACAGAAACGGTGAAATAGGTCTGAAGCGAGGAGTCGTTACAAAACAGATTGTGTTTTATCTCTGAATGACAGATGAACATCTTTTGTACTTTGCTTTAAGTGGTGCCAATTGCGCAACAGTTTACGTAATACTAGAATAAGCGATCTTTGTTTCAGCAACAGAAAATAGAGCTATTAAAACCAGATGTTGCAGTCTGTCTAGCAAAAAGAGCATAAAATACCTTTAAAGCGAGTCATAAAATCTGGAAATGGGATTTTTCCTTAAAAATAAACAGTATCGGAGAAAAGCAGAACGCTCCCTTGGCTCGTTTTTTTAAGGACGCACGGTGGGCAAATATCACAAGTCTTTATTAAAATGCTTTCTAGTTTTTCCTGGATATACATGCCCTGAGGGAATTAAACTGTTTCACGATGACTTATTGCATTCCACCTTTGCCATCCCTATCGACTGAAGTTACATTTTCATATAATATAAATTTTTATAGGAACCGTTTAAAAACGTTTTATATCATAAATATGGTGGAAGGATTGACCCTTTACCACCTATACTCTTCATAAATTTCTCCCTTGTTTATCCTTCATCATTAGAAACGGAATTGTGAGAAAGCATGTTTTCTTGACTCCTTTAGCAGCTACAATAATATTGTTAGTTTCAATATAGTCCGCTTTACGTCGTTAGCTTCCAAATAGTTTTGTCATTTCACTCAGTTATCCCATTAGAACGGATGTTACGAGAAATAAGTCGTGTGCGAGATCCAGAAAAAGCGAAAATTACAGGCTAAGGATGTGACTACATTTTTAACAAAACAACGACAACCATCTGCAAAATTCATTTGGGGAAACACTGTTTGTTGTCACAGTCACTGTTTCTCACTCCACTCGAATGCCATTTACTCAACGACCTCAGGAACTTTACCGGTAGGGAAAGTTCAGCTGCTGTGGGAGAAGTAGACCGCAGCAGTGGACGCTGTATCTGGGACAAAATATTCGAACACGGATACTGAAAAAACCAATGATGACTTTCAAAGGCATTATGCTGAAAAGTAAGAGTGATCCATAAGTTGGAACTACGCTCTTCCACTTGTACACCACAAAGAACTAAGAAATAATTTTTTCGTTACGCAATATTGTTACCAATTAAAATCGTTTGCAGTTAGTTATTTAGCTACTGTTGCATGTTCCATGGATCATTTTGCACGACAGAGCGTAATGATGCGAAACGAGTCATTTTACGATCACATTGCAAATTAATTTGCACATGCATTAATATTCCGAACATTTCTAAGTCTTTTGATTTTTATTTTATTTTTTATTACAAAAATATATATTGATGCGATTTAGTAATTCCACCCACCGCCTTTCACACGTTATGGTAACAGAAATTCTTCTGTGGAATAGAAGGAATTGCCAAGGAGAAACTTTCTCAGTTCGTTTTCAAATTTTACTTTGCTGTCTGACTGACATTTTACATCACTGGGTAAGTGATCAAAATCTTTTTGTTGCAGCATTGTACAGTTTTTTTTGTGCTTAAGACAACTTTAACATAGGGTAATGAATGTCATTTTCCCTTCTGATATTGTAATTATACACGCCATTGTTCCTCTTGAGATGTAGTGGATTACTTACAACAGACTTCATGAGCGAATAAATATACTGTGAAGCAACTCCTTAAACAGATGTCTATGAGATGATCGTGGGTGATCACCATATATTATTCTTGCAGCACATTCTCGTGCAATTAGGACTTTCTTTCTTAAAGATGAGTTACCACACGACATTATTCCAAATTTACTGAATGAAAATATGTAAAATATGTCAAATTACTGAATTGTCTCTTCCCAATAGTTGCAACGATTCTAAGCGTAAATGTAGGTAAAGTAGGTTGTCTTAAGAGTTCCAAAATGTGTTTTTTACAGTTTAAGTTCTCGTCGATATGGAACCTTTAGAATTCTAAAGTTTTTCACACTATTTATTATTTCTTCACCATGTGTTACACTTGTCATTGGTGTAATACTCCTAGATGTGCAGAAGTGAATATGTTATGTCTTTTTAAAACTGAGGGTGAGACCATTCACAGAAAACCAGCTAATGACAATTCTGAGAACTTTGTTTACCATTTCTCCAGTTTCTGTATGTGACGAAAGATCGTTTGTACATATGAGGAACAGCAGTGGGCGTTGAACCTTGGAGAATCCCATCTGTAATCTCTCCCCAGTCAGAATTATGTCCCAGGACATTACCTTGGACAGCAAGGTCGCCAGACCTCTCCCCAAATGAGAACCTTTGGAACATTATGGGCAGGCTCGTCCAACCAGCTGAAGATTTTGATGATCTAAGGCGAAAATGCGACAGATGTTGCACGATGTCCCTCAAGAAGACATCCAGCAATGCTGTCGATCGGAGACAAGCCGAATAACTGCCTCCGAAAGGGCGAGAGTAGACCAACGCGTTGTTGACCTGCTCAATTTAAACACCCCCTTCTCTTGAATAGGTCTACCATTTATTTTTCTTGAAACAGTAATCATTTGTTTTCGTTTATAAATGCGTCACATCTACTGATTTCCCTTCTAATAGGATAATTCCTTCGTGGTGTGACATTTTTTGTGTTAGGTTGTATATTATTACTAAAAAAATTCTTTTACATCATTCACTTGTAACATATGATTGGTCACTGTCCACTCAACACACACTCTATAATGCACTACACGCTCGCACACACACAGACACTCGTACTCACACACACACACACACACACACACAGCCGGCCAGTGTGGCCGTGCGGTTCCAAGCGCGTCAGTTTGGAACCGCGTGACCGCTACGGTCGCAGGTTCGAATCCTGCCTCGGGCATGGATGTGTGTGTTGTCCTTAGGTTAGTTAGGTTTAAGTAGTTCTAAGTTCTAGGGGACTGATGACCTCCGTAGTTAAGTCCCATAGTGCTCAGAGCCATTTGAACCATTTGAACACACACACACACACACACACACACACACACACACACACACACACACACACATGGTCGCTTTGTAACGGAATATGAACGGTACTTACCCATTCTATCGAATTCTTCATATCGTCTCCTTGGCCGGTCTGAAAAAGCTGACTCAGCTTCTCACCCCAGTGAATGAGTTATGGACCGCAACAGATTGAAAAAAGTTAGAGTTCTCCGACACAGATGCTGGGCATAGGATTGTACAGTGAGCGTCGTTAGACCACAAAATCGTTGTTCTCTCAAAGACCAGAGAACAATGAGAGCGATTGCTCTTCTCGGGTACTGTATAGAACCTTTGGCCCCGAGAAAAAACTGTCGACAGACCAGAGCGGCACAACTTAATGATAATCCTAACTGTATCTATGTAGCAAGTTCTGGAAGGACCGTTCTTGATAGTTGAGTTGCCAGATTGTGGAGTCTTTTTTCCTCCAATTTCAGCTTGCAAATGAACCCCTGCACGTAAAATGAGGCATCTGCTACGCAAAGGATTGGTTTTAACTGAACTCACCATATTGGTAGTAATTTATTACTATCAGTACCATTATGAATATACACATATCAAAAAAAGTTTTGCATCACCCTAGTTCCCAGAACTCCTGAAGATAGACGTTGACTGTGGATATTGTATCACTGACACAGTCCCTTTGACTGTTCAGAGATGTCACTAAACCCGCTCAAAGATGTAAACAACCATGCATGAGCAGCGCCTATTAGATGGAGGTGGTCCGACAGCCGATCATTTCCAGCCATTCCACCAGGTAGGAAGTACATGGCTCGTGTGGTCAGTAGTTCAGTACCGCGGTTCGATCGCGTCCGCCTTGTTACTTTGTGCCAGGAAGGGCTCTCAGCAAGGGAAGTGTCCAGGTGTCTCGGAGAGAACCAAAGCGATGTTGTTCCGACATGGAGAGATACAGAGAGACAGGAACTGTCGATGACATGCCTCGCTCAGGCCACTCAAGGGCTACTCCTGCAGTGGATGACCGCTACCTACGGATTATGGCTTGGAGGAACCCTGACGCCAACGCCGCCATGTCACATAATGCTTTTCGTGCAGCCACAGGACGTCGTGTTACGACTCAAACTGTGCGCCATAGGCTGAACGACGCGCTACTTTACTCGCAACGCCCATGGCACGGTCCATCTTTGCAGCCACGACACGATGCAGCGTGGTACAGATGGGGCTAACAACATGCCGATAGGACCGCTCAGGATTGGCATCAAGTTCTCTTCACCGATGAGTGTCGCATATGCCTTCAACCAGACAGCCGTCGGAGACGTGTTTGGAGGCAACCTGGTCAGGCTGAACGTCTTAGACACACTGTCCAGCGAGTGCATCAAGATGGAGGTTCCCTGCTGTTTTGGGGTAGCATTGTATGGGGCCTACGTACTCCGTTGGTGGCCATGGAAGGCGCCGTAACGGCTGTGCGATACGTGAATGCCATCCTCCGACCGATAGTGCAACCACGTCGGCAGCATACTAGCGAGGTATTCGTCTTCATGGACGACAATTCGCGCCCCCATCGTGCGCATCTTCTGAATGCCTCCTTCAGGATAACGACATCGCTCGACTAGAGTGACCAGCATGTTCTCCAGACATTAGCCCTATCAAACATGCCTGCGATAGACTGAAAAGGGCTGTTTACGGACGACGTGACCCACCAACCAGTCTGAGTGATCTACGCCGAATCTGGACCAACAGTGCCATGATGAACTTGTGGATAGTATGCCACGACGAATACAGGCATGCATCAATGCAACAGGACGTGCTACTGTGTTATTAGAAGTACTGGTGTGTACAGCTATCTGGAGCACCACCTCTGAAGGTCTCGCTGTATGGTGGTACAACAAGCAGTGTGTAGTTTTCATGAGTAATGAAAAGGGCGGGAATGATGTTTATGTTGATTCTATTCCAATTTTCTGCACATGCTCCGGAACTCTCGGAACCGAGGTGATGCAAAACTTTTTTTGATGTGTGTAATTGCAGAAGTCTGAAAAAATCTCTTGCTATGAAATATATAACCGTCTCTCACCCTCACGGCACAGATAAAATTAATATTAAATTTTTCACGGTCATTAATCAATAAAACGTTTTCGGTCATTTTCAGCCTCATTGGTTTCTCTGGATTATTGCCGGCCGGAGTGGCCGTGCGGTTTTAGGTGCTCCAGTCTGGAAACGAGCGACCGCTCCGGTCGCAGGTTCGAATCCCGCGTCGGGCATGGATGTATGTGATGTCCTTAGGTTAGTTAGGTTTAATTAGTTCTAAGTTCTAGGCGACGACCTCAGAAGTTAAGTCGCATAGTGCTCAGAGCCATTTGAACCAATCTCTGGATTACTTCTACGTAATTATAGCCTACAGGATGACCCAAAAGTCCATTACGATTGAAAACGCACTACCTCACCGAATAATGTAAGCCGAAATGCAAAAATTGACACCCATTCCCGAAATAACATGGGGTTTTATTGAAACCAAAAACGAGTGCAAAAACCGGTGAACCGACGGCGCTGGACAGCAACATGTCAGTGATGCCGCAGGGGAATCTTGTATAAAATGTCAGCGAGTCGCGTGTGAGGCATGCTGATATGTTACAGAACCGCGTCGTTCCTAACCTGGCTGATAAACAGCTGCTGGAAGGATGGCGCTTCACTCCATGTTGCTACATGTGTGAAAGATCACTTGCGCTTATCGTTTGGTGAGGATCGCTTGCTGAACCACCACTTCCGTCATTCCTGGCCTCCCAGGTCGCGAGACTTCAGTCCGTGTGATTATCGGTTGTCGGGTTAGCTCAAGTAGGAAGTCTGTCGCGACCGTCCGATCTCGTTATGGATGAGAGAAAACATTTGACGGCAGTTTCTCACCTCCCTAACTGATATGCTGTAGAGTGCTGTTCACAACATTGTCCTTCCACAACACGTACTGATGACGTACGACGGCTGTACATGTTGAGCATTTGTTATAAAGAACATAGTCTTTGCTAAAAATAAAGTTCTTGTGCTAATTATTGATTTTGTATCATATAAAGCGGCATCTTTCGGTCATTTTGAGCACTTTGTTTGGTTTCAATAGAACCTCAAGTTATTTCAATCAAGTTTGTCAATTTTTCATTCTCTGCCTACATTATTCCGAGAAATACTGAATTTTCAAATGTTAAGCGACTCTTGTGTTGCGCTGTATAGTGTAGCATAGCAATGTGAAAAGGTTTTGCACACCACACTTCCTAGTTATTTATCTGGATCTTTAGTCTTCTGATTGTTCTGAAACAGTCCTACACACATCTGCTAGAGTGAACACATTATGTAGCCGTATTACGCCATTGTTTTACGTTGCCTTTTGCGTCTCTTTGCCACTGCTGAGAGGCGGTCTTTGTAGCACTAACTGTAGTCTCTCATTTGGAGAACAGTACCGTGACCCCGCCTCTTCGGCCACCCACGTCCCTGGCAACTGTCTTTGTGATGCATGGCGAGTACTTCCCATTAGGTGCTCCTGGTTGCATCAGCTCGAAATAAACCGCTAATGAAGGACAAGCACGAGAGGCCGACGAACCTGTGTAAGCGCCATCGATCCCGGCTCTCGTAGGCCTCTCGCGTTACAGACAGTAGCTGCAACTCAAAGCGTGAACTCGAAAATCCTCATATTTCCTTTTTTCCCCTTTTCCCCCTAAGATTTAACCGCTTCCGCAATCGAATTAAACGCCGGCTGCGCCATTAAATTCAGCGGAACTGCGAAAATGCTGAATAGAGAACATCCCCCGGCTTAAAATTGCATTAGCGCAGCGGCGAATTATTGGCGTTCAAGCCTCGCGCTCGGCTACTAATTAACGTCTGATAGGACTGCGCGAGTTTATACGCCGGCGCGCAGTGCTACCGCGCCCGTGACGTCACAGCCAGTGAATACTACGCCCCCGCTCTCTCGGCTTCCTTCCGTCTTTTCCATCTCGTTCGGACCAGTATCACAGGTATGTGCGGAGCACGGATATGTGAACCGTTTTACTCGCATTGCTAGGGTACTGAATTTACCCCGTCAGTAGATTTTACGAAACGCTTCGCTGAATATCACTCGTAGTCGTCCCTTACCTTCTGGTGTAACTCAGTTCAACACTCACAAGGTCATTGCTAAAATGTTCCTTGTTATTTACCGCTGGTCATCAAAATATTTATCCATATTCTTCCACTTTACATTTGTAAGTTATTTTTATTTTTTACGTCCACTGATCTACAGGGTATGGACAAAAATATGGAAACACCGCCAGAAGTGCACGCTTGAACAGAAACGCAGATGTTAGCCAAGCTTGCAGGTTGTGCTGCTGTCTTTGACCACAAGCGGTACACGTGCAATGTCCTCAATACATTGCAAGTCTCAGTCGTGTTCTCTATAGTTGTGAGCACATTTTGTCGGAGCTCAGTGCATTCGGACGTGGGCACGCTGTTGCTGCTCAAATCGTGAGTGCTTCCGTAACCAAGTAGTCGACGTTTTCGTGTTTCAAGAGGCACCGTATCGAAGATTCATACCGCATAGAGAGAAGCGGAAAAACACCATCCGCCAAAGCAACGAGGACGAAAGTGTGTGTTGAGTGATCGTAACGGACGGTCATTGAAGACGACTGTGACGCAAATTAAGAAAGCGACAGCTGCAAAAATCACTGTAGAGCTGAATGACGCACTCGCGAACACTTTCAGCACCAAAGCCCGCATCTCTTGGTCGTGTGGTAGCGTTCTCGCTTCCCACGCCCGGGTTCCCGGGTTCGATTCCCGGCGGGGTCGGGGATTTTCTCTGCCTCGTGATGGCTGGGTGTTGTGTGCTGTCCTTAGGTTAGTTAGGTTTAAGTAGTTCTAAGTTCTAGGGGACTGATGACCATAGATGTTAAGTCCCATAGTGCTCAGAGCCATTTGAACCATTTCTTCAGCACCAAAACAAAACGAAGGGAGCTCCATAAGCTGGGGACCGCACGGCGTGTTGGAATTCTACAGCCACTCATCAGTGGTGCAAATATCCGCAATAGGAAGACGTGATGTCGAAGCCGTAACACGTGCACTGTGGAGCAATGGAAGAAAGTCATTCGTTCGTACGAGTGTTGTTTCACACTGTAGCCAACTTCTGGCCGAGTTTACGTACTGTGAGTGATCCATGGCGGGGGTTCGGTGATGATTTGGGAAGTCATATCGTGGTATCGCAAAGGGACCACGGTTACTCTGCAAGGATTATATGACCATTTTGGCTGATGAGGTCCATCCCATGGTGCAGTTTTGCTGAGAAACAGGTAAAATTCTGGTCATACGTAAAATCACTGACGGGGCGATGGTTTGTCTCCAGTCACTCGTCAACCAGTCTGGCGTGTCAAGAAAAGATTGGCAAAAGGAAAGTGAACTTTTAAATTTCACGTTTAAGAAATAATTCAGGCAGAAGGATAGTACAAACATACGGTCCCTTAATTGTCGGATAGTCTCCATGTTGGAGGACTCAGTTAGAGACATAGACATCCACGGCGTAAAGAAGGAACTGAAGGAGTTGCAAGCATACAAGTCGACAGGTGCAGATGAAATCCCATATCGGTTTTACAGAGTACTTTACCGCACTTTCCCCTTTCATAGACAGCGTTTATCGTGAATCTTTCGCCCAGAGCGAAGTCCCAAGCGACTGGGAAAAAAAGTACAGATGACACTTGAATACAAAAAAGGTAAATATACGGACCCACATAGTTACACCAATATCATTTATATCAGTTTGCTGCAGAGGTCTTGAATACATCCTGGGTTCGAATGTATTAAATTTACTTGAGGCAGAAATGCTTCTGTCGAAAAGTCGTTTTCGAAAGCATCGCTTTTTATCACATAATATCAGGGGAACCATGGATGGAGAGTAACAGCAGATACCATATTCGTGGATTGCCGAAACGCGTGTGTCACGTTGCCCCACTGCAGACTGATAACGAACATTCGAGCGTGCAGACTAGGTTCCAGATGTGGAAGTGGCTAGAAGACTTCTTAAGTAATATAACCTAGTACGTTGTCCTTGACAGCGAGTTTTCATCCAAAGCAAGAGTATTCTTAGGAGTACTCCAGTGTGATAGGACCGTCCTAATTCTCTTTACACATAAATGATCTGACGGACAGGGTTTGCAGCAACTTACGGCTGCTTGCTGACGACCCTGGTACGGTGAGGTGTCGTCATTGAGTGATTGTTAGAGAATACAGAATGACTTAGGCAGAATTACCAGAGGTTGAAAATACCGCTTCAGTTGTAAAGTTCTTTTACTATCACATGACCGGTTTCGGGCTCTTATACGCCCATCTTGGTGCTGTGACCCCCGAGCGCCACGGTTGACGTGTGCAGGAGCGGTGTGCTACCTACGAGCACAGAACATGACTCCCACCTGAAGATGGGCGTATAAGAGTCCGAAACCGGTCATGTGATAATAAAAGAACTTTACAACTGAAGCGGTATTTTCAACCTCTGGTATAATGCTCAGTTGCGGATGTTCCTCCAACAGGATTGTTTGTTAGACAGAATTTTTAGCTGCTGTGATGACAAACAGCTTGCTTCATATGTGGAAAAATGTAAGCTAATGTGGATGAGAAGGAAAACGCAATCTTGTAACGTTAGAATACAGCATTAATTAAATACCTAGGTATAACGCTACAAAGCGATACGATATGGAACGACCACGTCAAGTTGATAGTAGAGACTTCGTTTTATGAGGAGAATTTTTAGAAAGCGTAGCTCATCTATAAAGGTGACGGAGCATAGTACACTAGTGTGACCCATTCTTGAGTATTTCTCAAGTTGGGGCCGGCCGCGGTGGTCTGGCGGTTCTAGGCGCGCAGTCCGGAGCCGCGCGACTGCTACGGTCGCAGGTTCGAATCCTGCCTCGGGCATGGATGTGTGTGATGTCCTTTGGTTAGTTAGGTTTAATTCGTTCTAAGTTCTAGGCGACTGATGACCACAGAAGTTAAGTCGCGTAGTGCTCAGAGCCATTTGAACCATTTTTATTTCTCAAGTGTTTGTGGTCCCCACGAGGTCGGATTAAAGAAAGACATTGAAGCAATTCAGAGGCGTGTTGCTAGATTTGTGACCGGTAGGTTTGGTCAAAAATCAACTATTATGGAGGTACTTCGTGAACGCAAACAGGAGGAAGGAAGACAACGTTCTTTTGGCAAAACACTATTGATACAATTTAGAGAACCGGCATTTCAGGCCGACTGGAGGACGAGTCTGCTGCCGCCAACTCGCATTTCAAGTAAGGACCACGAAGATAAGATGAGATAAACGAGGTTTCGTACGGATGGTTCTAGACAGTCGGTTTTCTTTGGCTCTATTTGCAAGTGGAACAAAAAAGGGAATAACTGGTAGCAGTACGTGGTACTCTTCGTCATGCACCGTACGGGGACTTACGGAGTATGTAATCGTATATATATATATGATGTCGGTGCAGAATGTTTGTTCGCCAATGGTAATGCTGTATTCCGAGACAGGGCAACCGCTCACACACCTTGCGTCGTTCAAAAATGGTTCAAATGGCTCTGAGCACTATGGAACTTAACATCTGAGGTCATCAGTCCCCCAGATCTTAGAACTACTTAAACGTAACTAACATAAGGACATCACACACGTCCATGCCCGAGACAGGATTCGAACCTGCGACCGTAGTGGTCGCTCGGTTCTGGACTGAAGCGCCTAGAACCGCTCGGCCATACCGGCCGGCTTTTCAAGCATATCTAGACACACATACTAGTGACACTTTTCTCCTTGAACAATCAATCTCAATAAAGTTATTCTGTCAAGAGTAAATTGTAGGCCTGCTTAGAGATTCTTTAGCGCATTCGGTGCAAAATTTATGCGGAACAGTTGTTGCAAAGTTCGTTTCATGAAACCAAAAACGACAGCGAGCAGGCACCGCACCAGTGAAAGTAGCCATTTTAACTGCGCATTACCCTGGCTCCTCCTAGTGACAGATGGGGTACTAATGCACTATGTGAATGAAACATGAGGTTGTCAGCTGCAAAATGACACGTTTTTCTTTAATTACTCGAAAACCGTGTAAGTATCAAATTTAAATACATTAAAGTTCCGGTTCATTTTTTCTGTAGGAATAATAAATGGTTCAAATGGCTCTGAGCACCATGGGACTTAACAAATAAGGTCATCAGTCCCTTAGAACTTAAAACTACTTAAACCTAACTAACCTAAGGACATCATACACATCCATGCCCGAGGCAGGATTCGAACCTGCGGCCATAGCGGTCTCGCGGTTCCAGACTGTAGCGCCTAGAAACGCTAGGCCACCCCGGCCGGCTAGGAATAATAGTTTACACGTAGCGGGCGAAAGAAAATCTCCCCTGTGGTTTTTGAAGGCATCGCAGGCTGCATAAAACTTATCGGTAGCTGACAAGTGCGAGAATTATTGCACAATCAGCATAACAGAAGATGGAAAAGAAAACTGAGGATGTGTTGCATGACGAACAATTTGGCTTTATGAAAGGTAAAGACATCAGAGATGATATTCTGAAGTTGCAGTTGATAATGGAAGCAAGACTAAAGAAAAATCAATACACGTTCATACAATTTGTTCCTGGAAAAAGCGTTCGACAATGTGAAACGGTACTAGATGTTCAAAATTCTGAGAGAAATAAGTATAAGCTATAGGGCGAGACGGGTAATATACAACATGTGCAAGAGTCAAGAGCGAATAATAAGAGTGGACAATCAAGAGCGAAGGCCACGGATTAATAAGGGTGTAACAGGGATGTAGTCTTTCGCCCCTTCTGTTGAATCTGTACATCGAAGAAGCAACGATGGAAATAAAAGAAAGATTCAGGAGTGGAATTAAAATTCAAGGTGAAAGAATGTCAGTGATACAATTCGCTGATGACATTGCTATTCTGAGTGGAAGTTAAAACGTCCCCTTAGAAAAATTATACATGACTGCTTAAACTGAAACACAGTATTTTTAGCGCAACGCAATCTGACTTTCAAAAATCCCTACAAGATAATGGCCCTGACTAACATTAACCTATACGTTTCACAAATCACTTACTTCACCAAAAATCTTCGTTACTCGAACTACTGCAATACAGCGAGCGCCACTACTGCCAGCTAAATAAAAGATTCAAACTACTGAAGGCACTAACCACTGATAGGCATAGTTAGCAAGTGAAAGATTTTGATAGAGAACAAACAATGTATTTACCTTAATAGTCATAATATATACAGCAGTTCATGACATCCATTCGTACAAATGTACTGTTTCTGATGGACACACCTCCAGATTATCCTTTCTCAAAAATCCGCCATCTCACTTCCCCACATCCACCACTCCTGGCGGCCCGCCTCCAACCGCCCAACGCTATGCTCTGTTCACATCCAGCTGCCCAACACTACAATGGCAGATAACAATGCAAATTAGCCACAGACTGCACACAGCACAGCCAGTGATTTTCATACAGAGCGCTACGTAACGTTGCCAATAAGAACATATAGACAGCCTACTTACAAAGTGAAGAAGATTTACATGATATGCTGAATGGAATGAATAGTCTAATAAGTACAGAGTATGGACTGAGAGTAAATCGAAGAAGGACGAAAATAATGAGACGTAGTAGAAATTAGAACAGCGAGAAAATTAACATGAGGGTTGATGGGCATGAAGTAGATGAAGTTAAGGAATTCTCCTACCTAGGCAGCAAAATAACCAGTGGCGGACGAAGTAAGAAGGACATCTAAAGCTGACTAGCACTGTCAAAAAGGACATTCATAGCCAATAAAAGTCTACTAATATCAAACATAGGCCCCAATTTGAGGAAGAAATTTTTGAGAATGTTCTTTTGGAGGTAGTGAAACATGGACTATCGGAAAACTGGGACAGAAGGGGATCAAAGCATTTGAGATGTTATGCGACACACGAATGCTGAAAATTAGGTTGGCTGATAAGGTAAGGAAGGAGGAGGTACTGCGCAGAATTGGTGAGGAAAGGAATGTGTGGGAAACACTGGCAAGGTGTAGGGACAGGATGATAGGGCATCTGTTAAGACACCAGGTAATGACTTCCATGGTTCTAGAGGGAGCTGTAGAGTCAAAAGCTGTAGAGGAAGACAGAGGTTGAAATACATCTACCAAATAATTTTTTAAAAAAATGGGGAAGGGGGGGCAGTTGTATGAGGTAACTGTATGAGGTCAAGTTGGCGATTTTTCCTTCTGACAAGGGAACTTCCCCATCGCACCCCCCTCAGATTTAGTTATAAGTTGGCACAGTGGATAGGCCTTGAAAAACTAAACACAGATCACTCGAGAAAAAGGAAGAAGTTGTGTGGAACTATGAAAAAAATAAGCAAAATATACAAACTGAGTAGTCCATGTGCAAGATAGACAACTTCAAGGAGAGTGTGAGCTCAGGGACGCCGTGGACCCGTTGGTTAGCGTGAGCAGCTGCGGAACGAGAGGTCCTTGGCTCAAGTCTTCCCTCGAGTGAAAAGTTTATTTTTTTTATTTTCAGACAATTATTTTGCGAAGCTGCACACGTACACAGAGCAGTATTGTTTACGTGATCGTGTGTCAATTATCAAAGTTCAGGCACTCACACATAATCAACTTCGCTCTCCAAAATTCCAGGACATGTTCAGATTTGATTGGACATATGCAGGATTGGACGGTCTACACATGGAAAAATTAGAAAACGTTAAAAACATATGTTTTGATAGCTCACAGGGAAAACTGTGCGACTGTGAAACCGTTGCATTCATTTGTTGGAGTTTATGTGACAAACTCTTATGTTTTCATCACTTTTTTGGGAGTGATAATCACATCCACAAGGAAACCTAAATCGGGCAAGGTAGAAGAATCTTATTACCCATTCGCCAAGTGTACAAGTTAGGTGGGTCGACAACATATTCCCCTCATGTGACGCACATGCCGTCACCAGTGCGTATAGAATATATCAGACGTGTTTCCTGTGGAGGAATCGGTGGACCTATGACCTTGCGATCAAATGTTTTCGGCTCCCGTTGGAGAGGCACGCACGTCCATTCGTTTACTAATCGCACGGTTTTGCGGTGCGATCGCAAAACACAGACACTAAACTTATTACAGTGAACAGAGACGTCAATGAACGAACGGACAGATCATAACTTTGCGAAAAAAAAAGAAAGTAAACTTCTCACTAGAGGGAAGACTTGAACTAAGGACCTCCCGTTTCGCAGCTGCTCACGCTAACCACGGGACCACGGCGCTCCTGAGCTCATACTGTCCTTGATGTTGCCTATCTTGCGCATGGACTACTCAGTTTGCATATTTTGCTTTTTTTTTTTTTCATAGTTCCACACAACTTCTTCCTGTTTTCTCGATTGATCTGTGTTCAGTTTTTCAAGGCCTATCCACTGTGCCAACTTATAATTAAATCTGAGGGGGGAGCGATTGGGAGGTTCCCTATGTGAGTAGCTTCCAGTTCTTGTAGCTGCTATTTGCTCTTCGAATTGCAATTACTCTCGATACCTGCAGGCGGTCACAGAACTGCCAGACTGCATTAGAGAATTACATTGTTAATAGAATAGGTACCCTGCCCTCAGCTGGTGTGACGTGCGCAGCAGCAGTAAGGCTGCGCTATGCGCCGTGCGGCCCACTTTGCCAGTATTACTGGGCCGCGACGTGCCGTGCCGCTGCGTGCTGACGAGGGCGAGGGTGGGCGTGTCGTCGCGTGACCAGAGGCTCTGGCGTCGCCGCGTCTGTTGCGCACTGCGGCAGCGACGACGCCGCGACGGCTGTTACGTGTTGCGGACAGCACGCTGCCGGCCAAACTTTGCTGCCTCAGCCGCTCCCAACTTAACAACAGCAACGCAGAATAAAGACGGGATTAGTCAAATGGCTGGTTCAAATGGCTCTGAGCACTATGCGACTTAACTTCTGAGGTCATCAGTCGCTTAAAACTTAGAACTAATGAAACCTAACTAACCTAAGGACATCACACACATCCATGCCCGAGGCAGGATTCGAGCCTGCGACCGTAGCGGTCGCTCGGCTTCAGACTGTAGCGTCTAGAACCGCACGGCCACTCCGGCCGGCGGGATTAGTCGACCACAATATTGTAGCACCTGGCAGTGAGGACACTTCGGTCGGCTTATCGTGAGTTTTTATCGCGATATTTCAGGAAAACACGTTGAACCATTTGATATTATATGCACAACTGTCTTGAAATCATTCACTGTGCGATGCACTTTCCTTAGTCACCGCTGTACTCGTTTATTGTAACGTCACCGCGTGTTTCAGATAATGGCCACGGGAGGCCAAGTGCAGTAGTATCGTGATCGGGCGGTACTGCTAGTTTCCTCTATTGAAGTTCGTGAGAACCACGATGTGCTCAAGCCTAATGCACGTTAGGAATAATTCGATACTGGTGGGTGTCGATTATTTCATTTGCAAACAATAGCTTTATTATAAGAGTAAATGAAGATACCATCTTCATATATAGTCAAGGTTAACAGGCCATTGACTTTCTTCTTCTGTGCTGGATGCACACGCATTGCTCGAACTCTTACGGGACACGGTAAGATTGTCTGCCGCGAGTAATGAGTGTGACGGGTAGGGGCACTACGAATGTAGTGTGTGGACATTAACTTGGGAGTGTGGGTCTGACGGGGAGCATGCAAGGGATAAATCCCTGCAGTCGCACTATTCTCTGTGCCCTCGGTGGCTGAGCTGGATAGAGCGTCTGCCATCCTGGGTTCTAGTCCCGGTCTGGGCACACATTTTCAACTGTCCCCGTTGATGTATATCAAAGCCTGTCGGCAGCTTAAGGTTGCAGCCCTCTGCCGCTAGACGACACCGAATTGGTGTGTGTAGCATGGCACCATGTACCGTAACCATGACGATGCATGAGAAGAAACAGTGAGTTGTGAACTGTAAGAGTTGTCCACGCACTGAGCGCACCTCACTCACCATTACACTGCCAGTCGACCGCACACGAGCGCTGCGACATCTGCAATAGTCCCAACTTGGCCCTATCCGATTTTCACGTTTCCAGGACTTAAAGGACACCTCCTAGGACATCAGTTTGATAGAGGTGAAGCGGAGCAAGCAGAGGTGAGGTTGTGAATCCGTCAAAAATGTCAAACATTCTACAGTGACGTACCAACAAATTGGTCTCTCGTTGGGAGAAATGTGTTGGACGCCAGTGCAACTATGCTGAGAAATAAATATGTAGAAATGAAAAATAAAGATGTAGATTGTTAATAACATTTGCTTTGTTTAAAAAGCTTTAAGAGTTTTCACATAAAAAATTTGAGTTTCCAGACAAAAAATTCGGAGGCATTACTTCTTAGCACGCCCTCCCATGTAAATGTCATATTTTGTGCATCGCTGCTTTCATTGGACATTATTATTTCAATTTTTAAGTTAATAAACAAGAAAGATAAATTTGTAAATTTTGTAAAACTGTTCACATTCCCACTAAATTATGGCATATTTACGTAATAAATTCATATAAAGTTAATTTAAGTAGTATCGTTACCACAGACGCAAACAATTACAAATAGATTCTTGGCCTACAATTTTAACCTCTCTGATCTTTCAATCCTTCACACTTGGTGTGAAGAGTACTTGTAAGGAGTCTTGTAAAGTCGGCTGAAAAAGTGGGAAATGTTTGTGAAGTCGTATCGAAGAGTGAGAATGCGTAGCTCACGTGTGCAGGCGGAAATAACTTTACTGTGGATGTTGTACAAGCTACAGTAAAAAATTACCGTCTGAGGGCGTTGCTAAATCATATACGCAACGCAGAGCGACTCCGATGCGTCTATGTAAGAACAGACATGTAGGCAAGAGATTAGTGTGGTATTCGTGCCTTTGCGACGTAGAAAATTTAATGCGGGAACGTAAACTGTTACCAAATTAGTCCAAACAGAACCAATGTGCTGTTAGTCTCTTTTGGCTGCCCGAGGACAAACACTGGTTCACATCTGTGGAGAACGTGTATGGAGCAGCAAGTGTCTCGGAAAACACCGTTGCGAAATGGTGCACCAAGTTCCGTGGAAGGGGTGTCGCTGCTTAATGATGACACACTTCTCCATATCGAAAATGTAACACAGAAGTAACGCCATCTCAAGTGGGAGACCCTCGAGCACCCGCACGCCCTATAGCCCTGATCCCTCGCCATGAGATTATCGCACCTTCGGTCCCTTAAAAACGGCATTAAAGGGTCGACGATTCCTGTCCAACGAGGACGTGCAGCAGGCAGTTACGACTTCTTCACGCAGCAGGCCACGGTGTTTTACCAAATGCATATCTTCAACCAGGTGCCTTGGCGGAATGATTTTCCCAATGTTCACTGCAATTTTCATTGATTGGCTTACTCATTCTGGACTATACGGCGTTCTAACGGAAACTTTTTGACCGCACCTTACATAATTATTGCGGGCCAGTCACTTGAGTTTTTAGAAAACAGAAGCTAAAAGTCGTGAATTTTTATTATTTAGAATCTGAAGTCACCCACTGTACCGTAACGATTTTGGAATCTCCAGAATTCTTTCAGGAGGATTAATTCGAGACAACAGTCGTACCCTGAAGTACACAACGGAGCCAATATAAAACGAGCTGAGCACCAAATTCGAAATAATTCTTTGTGGACAGGACTATTTTAAAAATACGGAATATGACATACTTGATGACCTTTATTAAACATGGCATGTCACAATACGAGCCAGTTTTCTCTCAGCCATCCGGCTTCGGCTCCGTCATACATTCTCAGCGACTGCAGAAATCTCTGTCCCATAGTCATTGCGCTAACCGTCGCAAACGGTCTGATTATCGAGTCAAAAATACAGTGTATTGTTCTTGTGATCTTCAGTCCAAAGACTGGTTTGCTGCAGCTCTCCATGATACTCCATCCTGTGCAAACATCTTGATCTGCGAGTAACTACTGAAGACTACATCCTTCTGAATCTGCTTAATGTATTCGTCTCTTGGTCCCCCTCAACGATTTTTACCCTCCATACTTCCCTCCAGTACTGAATTGGTGATACCTTGATGTCTCAGAACGTGTCCTACCAACCGATCCTTTCTTCTAGCCAAGTTGTGCCACAGATTCCTCTTCTCCCCAATTCAGTTCAGTACCCCCTCAGAAGTTACGTGATCTACCCATCTACTCTCCACCATTCTTCTGTAACACTACATTACAATAACTTCTATTGTCTTCTTATCTAAATTATTTATCGCCCATGTTTCACATCCTTACATAGCTACACTCCACACAAATACTTTCGGAAAAGACTTCCTGACGCTTAATTTTCTAGATCTTAACATATTTTTCTTCTTCAGAAACGCCTTCCTTGCCATGGACAGTCTACATTTTATATCCTGTCTACTTGGACCATCCTCAGTTATTTTTCTGCCCAAATAGCAAACCTCATCTACTCCTTTAAGTGTCTCATTTTATAATCTAATTCCCTCAGCTTCACCTCATGTATTCGACTACATTCCATTATCCTCGTTTTGCTTTTGTTAATATTCATCTTATATCCACCTTTCAAGGTACTGTCCATTCCGTTCAACTGCTGTTCCAAGTCCTTTGCTGTCTCGGACAGATTTACTATGTCATCGGCAGACATCAACTTTTTTATTTCTTCTCCCTGTATTTTAATACCTGTTCCAAATTTTTCTTTGGTTTCCTTTACTGCTTGATCAAAGTACCGATTGAGTAACACTAGGGATAGGCATCAACATCGTATCACTCCCTTCTTAACCACTGCTTCCCTTTCGTGTCCCGCAACTCTTATCACTGCCTTCTGGTACAAGTTGTAAAGAGCCTTTCAAAAATTCAAGTGGCTCTGAGCACTATGGGACTTAACATCTGAGATCATCAGTCCCATAGAACTTAGAACTACTTAAACCTAGCTAACCTAAGGACATCACACACATCCGTGCCCGAGGCAGGATTCGAACCTGCGAGACTGAAGCGCCTAGAACCGCTCCGCCACCACGGCCGGCTAAATAGCCTTTCGTTCCCTGTATTTTCCCCCTGCCACCTTCAGAATTTCAAAGAGAGTATTCCAGTCAACATTGTAAAATGCAATAAACAAGTCTACAAATGCAATAAACGTGTTTTGCCTTTCCTTGACCTTGCTTATAATTTAAGTCGTAGGGTTAGTATCGCCTCGCGTGTTCCTACATTCCTACGGAATCCAAATTGATCTTCGCTAAGGTCGACTTCTACCAGTTTTTCCATTCGCCTGTAAAGAATTCGTGTTCATATTTTACAAAAATACAGTACTGCATATTTAAATTGCAGCACCAGGAAGGATAGCAGAAAACTAAAATTTACTGATTGTTCATGTACGCTAAGGTAACAAGAGAAGATGACTAAATTTGTAAGTACGGTGTTTAAGTGCCTGTGTTTTTCGAAAAACGATGCAATATTCCTTCGGGCATTCATACATGTCGGAAGAAACAGGCACTGCTGCGACTACAGTCGTAATGAAATACATGAAATGTATTGGCAGTTGCGAATATGGATAAACATCAGCTTTATGACGGAATGATAACAATGAGAATTTGTGGATGCATGCATGTTCGAAGGAACACTGCATCACACTTCTGAACAACACAGGCACTGCAACACCGTATTTGTCCACCGATACTGGGCATCTACAGCAACATCTGCGTGGATACTCTACAAATAACATTTAAGTGCCTGGCAGAGGGTTCATCGAACCACCTTCACAATTCTCTATTATTCCAATGTCGTATAGCGCGCGGAAAGAATGAACACCTGTATCATTCCGCACGAGCTCAGATTCCCCTTATTTTATCTTGGTGATCGTTCCTCCCTATGTAGGACGGTGTCAACAAAATATTTTCGCATTCGGAGGAGAAGCGACTTTCAAGTGAAATGTCTCTCCTGCACCTACATGGGAGTATATATGATATATGTTGTGGCGTAACAAGCTAGCTACGCCACACTGAGAAGGGAGCCGAAAGGCACGCGTACACACACGCCGACTGGCGTCAAGTCTGGAACAGGATAAGTAGTGAATTCTAATAAGAAAAGTATGCAGCTCCTCGAATACTTATCTTTTATTCTTTGATGTGAATTACAGCATTCTTGATGAGACATTTCCTACGATAACTATCCAACTATGTAAGGCTAATGGCGCCTTGCTAGGTCGTAGCCATGGACTTAGCTGAAGGCTATACTAACTGTCTCTCGGCAAATGAGAGAAGGCTTCGTCAGTGTAGTCGCTAGCAAAGTCGTCGTACAACTGGGGCGAGTGCTATTCCGTATCTCGAGACCTGCCTTGTGGTGGCGCTCGGTCTGCGATCTCACAGTGGCGACACGCGGGTCCGACATGTACTAAATGGACCGCGGCCGATTTAAGCTACCACCTAGCAAGTGTGGTGTCTGGCTGTGACACCACAATATATGTACGAGTGCAGGTCGTAAACCCATTGGGTCTGGCCGTGAGTTGTGCTTGGATAGCCTAACGGTAAGATGACCGCTAGCGATAAGCGGGAAATGCGGTTTCGAGTTCGAGTCCGGCACAAATTTTCATTGTTGTCATTCCATTGTATATCTGATGGTTGTCCATATTCGCAACTGCGAACACATTTCATTTAAATTTGTAAGTGGTTTCGGAGTATACAGGGTGCGAAAATCAGTACACGGAGCTTCGACATCTAGCTGCAACGACAGCTCAGCATCGAGTTGAGCTGAGCTTGTCGGCAGATAAGGATACGTCATTCCACGTTGCTTTAACACGATGCCAGAGTTGATCAGTCATACCGTAGTGCCTGGCAAGTAATGGCATGCCAGAGCCACAGCAACCCACGAGGAGATATTTTCACCGAATCAAAGATCTGGAAAACGTGCTGGATACGGCAACAGTCAAATAACTTCCATATCGAGGTGGTCGCGACAGTGCGGGTAACTGCCATGATACCGCCACAGAGCCTTCGAATATAAATCACAACAACCAGCGTTGAAATGTCAAAAATGTAGTACGTTTGCCGGCTATCGGAATCAGAGGTGATCGCGGTTTGTACCCAACGAGCCCTTTACCACCACGCAAGGTCTTGTCTCATCCGATAATGACAAATGCAATCTGACAATGTTTTCCTTTTTTTTTATCCATCACGATGCTGTACCCAGAACCGAAACTCGTCTCAAAAGGTGACGTGGTGCCACCCTGCGTCCAGAGTTGTCACTGGGCGCATCACTGTTGACACACCTCTCTCTGCTGCCGCGTCGAGGGAAGCTGCAACAGTCCATGGTGCTGCTGACGTCACGCTGCTTGTGTGGGTACTTGTCTTGAAGCAACGCAATCCCATTTCCTGACTCTTTTCAGATTTATACTGGCGCAGTTCCATTACGCACTGAAAACTCTTTGTGTCCACGTAGGTAGAGATAAGAGGCACACGACGTGTCTTTACAATGCTGTACGACCGAGTGAACAATATGTCTCTCCCACCTCTAGCCGAGTGGGGCCGCTGAGATCCTGCATTGGATGGCGTTGTAGGGTCCCGATGAAAGCGAACAGCAGTGTCGCAAACGATAAACAGCAGTCTCGACTGGCAACGATCCTGTTTCTGTTGAATTCTGGCACGTGCTGATAAACGTTTCTCCTTCTTACAAGAGACGTGATATGGTCTTCTTAGAACCAATATTCAAGTGTAATTCTCAAGTGAGAAACCGGCTATATAATCATTATCCATATACAAAATGTAGATGGCTTAAGTCCTAATTACTGCATGCGGTTGCGCTGAAACGCTAACCATTCGCAGATATTAGCATTCATTACACTTCCTTATTAATTTAACGTTGCTTGTATTCCGTCTTCGGCCGCGCGGGATTAGCCGAGCGGTCTAGAGCGCTGCAGTCAAGGACTGTGCGGCTGGTCCCGGTGGAGGTTCGAGTCCTCCCTCGGGCATGGGTGTGTGTGTCTGTCCTTAGGATAATTTAGGTTAAGTAGTGTGTAAGCTTAGGGACTGATGACCTTAGCAGTTAAGTGGTTCAAATGGCTCTGAGCACTATGGGACTCAACTTCTGAGGTCATTAGTCCCCTAGAACTTAGAACTAGTTAAACCTAACTAACCTAGGGACATCACAAACATCCATGCCCGAGGCAGGATTCGAACCTGCGACCGTAGCGGTCTTGCGGTTCCAGACTGCAGCGCCTGTAACCGCACGGCCACTTCGGCCGGCAGCAGTTAAGTCCCATAAGATTTCACACACATTTGAACATTTTTGTATGCCGTCTTCTTGGCGTTGCGTTTGTAATCACCATCAGACCGTGGCGAAAATTTGCCTATCAGTATTTTGCAGTAGCATAGAAGTATGCATAAAGATCATTCTGACCAAAGTAACTGGCGAAAAAAGTCACAGGAAAAGGAGAGAAACACGCAGTTTTTATCCCATGGATACAAAGCATTCAGACCCCATACACACAATCATCTCGACGAATCTCGCTCTCAACTTAAAGGTACTGCGTGCGCGTCCCCGATCAACAAATCTCAAGAGAAGACTATTAAGCACTGGAAAATGAATCTTTCACTGTCAGGTTTCTCCCACGAGCAATTCTATGCTGTTTGATCAAGGTCATTCAGAAAATGTATTCATTGTTGCTACTGAAGATGAAACTAAAGACGTTGTTCAAGGACAAATTTTACTTTGACATTATGAAAAATACTTTTTTTTAACTTTATCTCTGTGGTCAAGATTTCTTAAGCTTCTAAATATAATTAGTTACGTTTCACAAAATACACAGAAGTGATTTGTTTTCTTCTTGGAAGACTGTGACGAGTGAGTAAACAGGAAAAGATTGTAATTAGCCTGTTAAAAATTTGTCATTTGTCACAATAAAGGATGGCAGCCAAAAACAGTTGCAGGATAGAATTTTTTTATTAAAATTCTTGACCAAGGTTTCGATACATTTCCTGAATAGAAAGACACATTCATTAGAAAAGCCATATCAACGAAAGTGAGAAACAGAAGCTTAAATAACGGTGAAATTGCTAAAGTAATACAGGCACACAATCTTTAGTACTTACTAAAATTACATCATGCACTGGAGAATAATGAAACAATTATGCCAAAAGGCGTCGTCAGTAATTAAAATATCATCTCCATTTGTACAACATGTGTAATGGGTACAGGATCAAAGCGAACAGTTTAACAATGTTACTTCGCCTATGAACTGTTGAGACACGAGTGTGAAGGCACTAAGGTAGATTGTTTCGCCGAGAGAGGGCACTTGCATGTGCCAGACTCGCGCATATTACAATCCATAAATACATACATAAGCGCATCAAAATTATTAAAGGTTGTGTTAATTCAAACTTTGTCTTAATAAATAAAGCGTATCACGCCAATTAAAGACATTTATGTAAACTAGAAATATAGAACCAAATTTACCTGTGTCCTAGTGTCAAACGGATAAAGCTTGCGCTTGGAACATCTAACGAGAGAGGGCACTACTGTAATGCGCGAGAGTCTCGCGTAACGTAGGCAGTGAAATACATACTTGCGAAACAACCAAAATGTTATAATGAAACGAAACCATCTGTCTGTATGAATAAAACATAGTAGTCATTTAACCGCACCTACACATTGAAATTCATAATTAACAAACATCACAATATGTAGATCCCAACAAGACAGGAAAAGCGCATTTCACCGGCATCAACAAGCAAGAAAATAACTCCTAGTCAGCCAGACTATATTACATTAAGGCAATGAGGGGTTTGAAACTGTCTAAAAAATTTTTGTTTCGAAGCTGCACCTGTTCATTAAGAACAAAACCATCTTTTAGAGACAGATGCTTGAAAATCTCTAACTCTTCGAGCAAGTCTAGTTTGTCACTTTTATCAGCTTCATGAAGCAGCTCCACGTCCTTCAGTTCACTTGGCGTGTGCTGTAAGAGCCATAGATGTTCAGCAAAGGTGGAATTATATACGTTTTCCCCATTTTTACCTAACCTGTGTTCTTTATACCTAACTTTAATGGGTCTACCTGTCTGCCCTATGTAATAGTTTGGGCAGTCGTTACAAGTAATTTTGTATACACCGGACTTAGTGCTGAGTTCTTCTCGTGCTCCAATATTATGAATTACTCTAAGTTTGAGGCTATTATTTACGGAAAAAGCAACTCTATAACCGTATTGTTTCTGTAAAAGTCTTTTAATCTTATATGAAACGTTCCCTAAAAATGGAATAGAAATAAAGTTATTACTCTCATAGTTTTTTGCCCTGTTATCTCCTAAAGTAGAAAATTTTACAGCTGTTTTTTTCTTAGCAATTTGGTCAATTAATTTAGGGTCGTATCCATTGTTAGTAGCTATTGATTTTAATAAAAATATTTCATTTTCAAAACAATTCTGTGCTAAAGGTGTGCTCACAGCGCGATGAACTGCAGAATGAAAAAAGGCGATCTTGTGAGTTTGAGGATGACAGGAATCTGCTGGAATAATATTATCAGAAAAAGTTTCTTTACGGAAAATGTCGAAGCTAATAGTGTTACCCGATAACTTAAGTTTCAAATCAAGAAAATTGAGTTCTCTCTCGTTATTTTGTATCTCTTTTGTAAATTTCATTTTCTCGTGGAAACTGTTGAAAACATGAAACAGTTGTTGTAGATCTTGGTCACAACCTTGAACTAGTATGAGTATATCATCAACATAACGAGCGTAAAAAGAAATCTTATTGCCTAACGTAGGGTTGTTTTTGAAGAAATTTTCTTCTAGTGCATTCATAAAGATGTCAGCAAAGATGCCAGCTAACGGGCAACCCATGGCTAAGCCGAATGGTTGCTCATACATTTTACCATTAAACTGAAAGTAATTGTAATCTAGTACAACCTGCAGTAGTGACATAAGTTCCGACAACTGTAGCTCACTTAAAGTTTTATGTTGTCTAATGTTACCTTCAATAATCTTAAGAGTGATATCCACTGGAACATTAGTGTATAAACTTACGACGTCAAAAGAAACCAAACGAGAGGAAGAAGTGATCTCTATTGATTTTAACTTGTTTATTACCTCAGCACTATTTTTAACAGAGTAATTGTTTTCAAAAACAAAGGCTTCTTTAATTTTAGTGTGTAAAAATCTCGCTAATTTGTGATGTGGGCTCTTTATTCCATTAACAATGGGACGAACTGGGTGTTGACTTTTGTGTACCTTAAACTGACTTCTAAGCGTAGGTGCTCTAGGGTTCATGTTAATTAAGGTTTTCTTTTGAAACTCTTTCATAAGATGTTTACTTCTTCTTAACGTATCTCTAATTTGCTTTTGTAACGTAGGGGTATGATCCTGCTCAATTTCAAATATACCATTTTCTTCGAAAAAAGCCAAAGTTTTAGTAATGTATTCACTTTTATAGGCTACAACAAGCGAATTTCCTTTGTCTGATTTAGTGATGAGAGCCACATTATTTTTTAATTTACGGTTAATACTAGTAATAATGTTACCACCTCTCTGTTTTAAATCACTGTTTTTTACCGACTTGACCTCTCTTTCTATAATTGCGCTACATTCATGAGCTATCCTATTTTGTTGGGATTTTTCAGTTTTTACGGAGTCAAGACCAACTTTAAGGTCAACAATAAAATTATCTATCACTTTAGGATCGTTAATATCAGGCATGAAATTGTATTTAAAACCTCTTGCTAGCATGGCGCTTTCTTGAGGGGTAAAGCTTATAGAAGTTTTGTTTGGCACATGCAAGTGCCCTCTCTCGGCGAAACAATCTACCTTAGTGCCTTCACACTCGTGTCTCAACAGTTCATAGGCGAAGTAACATTGTTAAACTGTTCGCTTTGATCCTGTACCCATTACACATGTTGTACAAATGGAGATGATATTTTAATTACTGACGACGCCTTTTGGCATAATTGTTTCATTATTCTCCAGTGCATGATGTAATTTTAGTAAGTACTAAAGATTGTGTGCCTGTATTACTTTAGCAATTTCACCGTTATTTAAGCTTCTGTTTCTCACTTTCGTTGATATGGCTTTTCTAATGAATGTGTCTTTCTATTCAGGAAATGTACTTCTGATGATGGTACATTTATATGTACCGAAACCTTGGTCAAGAATTTTAATAAAAAAATTCTATCCTGCAACTGTTTTTGGCTGCCATCCTTTATTGTGAAGAATTTTAACAGTTGCTGCTGCAGCCATGTTTAAAATCTTGAAAGGATGTCATTTGTCTCTAATTATTCGGAGTGAACGTAAAAAATCTGAAAAGCTTGCATGGTGATGCAGGGGAGCTAGCGCTGAGAAATAATTGTTAAGAAAAATATTGTATATGTTGTGCCGTTTTGGAGTTAATTAGTACTGAAGTGAGCCAATCAGGCCGTTACACGCCCAAATTCATGCGAACCGCCAGAGACGGTCTCGCCAAACTTACCCTTCGTTTGATTTCCTTAAACCGAACAAGAGAGCGATACGAAAATTGGACACGGGACGGTAGTAAGGACGGAAACCAAGCCAAAGGCTCAGCACTCTCCTGCGCTATGAGAACAACTGGCATTAATTGCAACGGTGTGATTGGCCAACCTGAAAGTTAATTAACTTGGAAACGGCTCAACGTATTCAATTTTCTCTTAACAGTTATTTCCGAGCACAACCTTACAATCTTTTCAGACTATTTCTGACCAACCTGTAGAGTGACGACTGTAGTTCCACATATACAGTAGAAGAGAGCCTGAGTGTACAAAATAAATTGCATTCAGAAATGCACACCACCATGTGTAGAGATATGGGTGTTTAAAGTAGCTTTTCATAATGCAACCATCAAGTACAGGGCAGATTAAACATAACGTCGTTTTGCAACCTAGGAGACTTGACTGGCAATGCCGTCCCTACCAACTTCCATGTCTACACATTGGCTAACTGGATGATGTTATACCCGGGATATTGCAGATACATTCGTCGATCGCTTTCGGTGACACAGAGTTACAGATACCTGATGTTAATGAAAGACTCGTGGTCGCCCCAACAGGAGTAATATCAGCTATGAAACAGCAGAACATTAATGATAGACTAGTTAAACCTCCTCGGCTGTCTGGTCAGTGCGGATGACTATCCGGGGGACCCGTGTTCGATTAACGGCACTATCAGCGATTTTTCGTTGGTAGGGGCACTGCTACGGCATGCACTCAGTTTTCTGAGGCCAGCTCAGGAGCTATTCGGGATCAGAAGCGGTTCCAGCGTCAAGAAAACCTGTAACGATTGGGGGAGCGGTGCGCTGACCACGTGCCCCTCTATACTGCATCCAATGACGCCACTGGCGGAGGACGACAAGCGGTCGGTCAGACACGGGGCTGAACTTTATTTAATTTCGTTAATAAACCCAGCAAATTTCACTGTTGATTTTTCCAACTGAGTCGAAACTCAGCGTCTCTACTGACCAACATTAGATGGTTGTAATAAAATTCTTGAGACAGTATCAGCTGACTGCTATCAATGTTTCAACGTAAAGAGATACTATTTCTTTGTATCCCGTGAAATCGAAACGAAATTAGAAACAGTTCTAACCTCTCACTAGGCTTAGCATCAGCCGATGAGCAACGAATAAAAGTGAACAGCAAACAGCTGTTATATTTTTAAAAATCGAAAATAGATAAACGTGCTACAGGAGACTATAAAACGCGTACCGTTGCGTAAAGCATTAATAAACAGAACAAATCTTCCAGAAGGTCTTCGACATGGTGGTGAGAGGAACGTTATTTTTGCGCAGATGCGAAGCAGTTTCAGTAGTGGAGTATATCATGGCGCTGCTTACGTAGACTGAAAGAGTTTCCAGCGCGCAGCGGAACTGCGCCAGTGTGTATTTGAAAAGAGAGACTACAGAACAGCTGATAGCGCGGAATTCCGGCGTTTACAGCGCGCTGCCTCGTATTCCTCAGTCCCGCTCTGTGTTTAAGTTACGCCGGGAAAAACACGAGCCGCGGGCCCCACTAAAGGCTGCCTGTAGCTCGTGTGTGAATACGGGAACGGCGTAACCAGAGATACTGCGGTTCATTGGTCATAATCGGCACCGGGGAGAAACATCATATTCCGCTGCATATTTTACGCTCAATTCTTTTGCAGACCACGCGCTTTTCCCTGAATTTTTGGCCTTTTATTAGCTACGCCTCGCACTGTGATTAGAGCGCAATTATTCTTCTTCGTGCCCCAATGGTACAGACCAACTCACGCAATCTACTCCTGTCTTTGAGAGCAGCAAATGTAGTTCTACGATTTACTGTCGGAATCATTTTTATCATTTCCTCTTCTCTCTTTTTCTTTACTCTTCTATGTAGTTAATTTCCAAAGTAGGTTTGTTTACTTACTTTGAACTAACTACCTGAACTAACTGAATACCTCCAGGAGGAGTCCTTTAAACCCCCTACTCGTATTCTCCATCTCTCCCTTCTGTAACGGGAATTTCGGAATATCCTGTACACGGTACTTCCTTCTCTTATAGTCATCCGTCCGTTGTTTAGGGTATTTAAAACAACAGCTTAACTTTTTTCAAATTTCATAATAAAATATAATAGTCCCTTTAAGCTTCAAACTGTTACAGTTCTACAGAGTGGTTACTGACGTGTTGCCAGAGAAAATTAGACATTGACTGTTGGCTGTTGAGTCGGGTCACTAGCGGTAAGGGCATTTTCCGACAAGTTGCACCGTTCTTGTGTATAGTAGGTACAAGTTGCGGAATTCATGTGAGCAACGATAAATGGAGGCATCTTTGCTTAAACTCTTGTTTTCAAACGTATAAATATTACACAATCCCCTGCAAAATGCTTTGTTTCTGTAACAAACCTTTTTTTTCCTTGGTCTAGTCGTGAAATGAACTCAGTAACAATGACTACCTACCTTCCTTAGTCTCCTAAGATATTTTATGGTTTAAATGATTACATAATAACTGAAATAACACCACAGACCTCTCAACCTGTGAAATTTCATTTCGTTTCCTCCTCCGATTCTTGGTGCTTCACGTTTCTGTTAGTTGCCGTGCACCGCATGCTGGAGTGACGACTAATTGCTCAGTACTCCGCCCCTCCCCCAAATCCGAAGCCTTGTTTGCTTTGTTCTCTCTCACGTCTTTACGCCCCACTGAGGTGACGTTACGTATACTGCGAAGCGTGACATTCAGAACAGAAACTTGATCTATCACGCTGAAACATTTTGGTTATTTCATCGTAACATTACTTTTATAGAGAATAACATCGATTTCGTTAAAACCAGTTTCAAGACGCCATACAAAATATACATGCAGACGATACAAGAAACAATATCGCTCAAGAATGATCAACGACATTCGAAATGGAACAGCGCATGATTCAAATAAAGTTACTTTCCGACTAAAGGCAGTAGTTAAGGAAACATTCATTTGTACTCCATGCCTGTTACAATTGTTAGCAGCCGATCGGTCCTTACTCATGTTCTGATCAAAACACATACCTGGTTTGTGGTCTCCTGTGCTAGATCAGTGTTTCTAGAATCCAGAACACGTTTTAGTGGTCAAAGAATTCAGACCCCATCATTTCACACATTTTATTAAAGTTTTCGTTGACACAGAAGGTAGTGGGCTCGTTACAGGCTGTTCTGATGCGTGCCTTATTTAAGACTTTCTCCATGTATAACATTTAACAATATGTCCAATGTAGTTCAATACCCAATGAGATGCGGAGCTACAGTTGAGTTAGAGAGGTCCAGAAAATGTATGATTACGCTCAGCATGTACTGTATGGACGTCAGAGTCGCACGAAGAATCTTCAATCAAGAAGTTGCCTGCTGGCGAGTACCGTCACAGTTAATACTGACCCGCAAGCGACCAGGAAGACACAGCGGTCTTTAAGATGTGCCCATCTTTAGAAGAAGATAAATCCGCCGAGAACCTTCCTGATTGTTCGATTCAAAGATAAACTTCTTGGAAAACACTGAATCGTCTACGCAATACCAGATCCAGAAAGAGAGTTTAGATGTGTCAGTCGAGTTATTTCGAAAATAACGTTTGTTGCATAAAAGATTTCTTGCCACGTATATTCAATATAAAACTTCGAGCTTTCAACGATTATCTCCATCGTCTTCGTCGGGGACAATTGACTGCCACAACTGCTGTTATGGTGGCCTCATACCGCCCACAGAGGGCTTGTGATTAGTCGGTAATTACGTAATGCTGTCGGAGACGGTATCAAAGCCTGCGCTGGTGAATCCAACGACCTCGTAGTAGCGTAGACGTTGCGAGAAATACCTCTGGCTCTTCTGTGCATCAGAGAGGTGCCTAAGAGTCGGCTGGCGGATTTCCCGGGTATTTCGGTATTCATCTGCAGGTTTGTTTATGCATTCCGTAGTCAGAGTCAGCCCGAACCACTACTGGTCAGCACGTCTTTCATGCGACGCGCATTGCCCACGGCAAGTTTACTGTGTTACCACGAATGATTTTTAAAGCGGACTTTTACGTGTCTTTTCAGTAGATCAGTCCCAAATTAGTGTAGTGCCATGTTCATTTTATCGATGTATTTCAAGAGAGACAGTAAAACACGAAGAGGAACCAGTACCCCACCAGCTACAGCACCACCCTGGACCGCACTTGCTCCTACCGCCATACAACAGCTTCGCTCAGTCGCTAGTGGAGTACTGATTACTCCTCCTGTTTTACTATCAACGTTCATACATATCTATGAAATGGACATCGCTCTACACTAATTTGTGACAGTTCTCGCGAACGAGCAAGTAAAACTTATTTTTTAAGGATCGTTTTCTTTGAAGTGGGAAACAAACCGACGTCACTTTCCATCGACAGTGGGCGCCGCATTGAAAGATGTGATGAGCAGTACTTGTTTGGGCTGACTTCAGCTACCCACTGCAGAAACGAAACTGCAAATACGTGTCGAAACAAGAAAGAAAATAAGCCTGCCGGCTGTTAGGAGAGACACAGACTGCAGACTGAGGTGACAAAAGTAATAGGATAGCGATATGAACATATACAGACGGCGATAGTAACGTATAGAAGGACAGTGCATTGGCGGGGCTGTCATTTGTACTCCGATGATTCATTTGAAAAGGTCTCCGACGTGATTATGGCCACACGAAAGTAGCAAACAGAGTTTTAACACGAAATGGTACTTGCAACGAGACATACGGGACATACCATTTCGAAAACCATAGATAATTCAATATTCCGGGATTCACAGTGGCCGGCCGGAGTGGCCGTGCGGTTCTAGGCGCTACAGTCTGGAACCGAGCGACCGCTATGGTCGCAGGTTCGAATTCTGCCTCGGGCATGGATGTGTGTGATATCCTTAGGTTAGTTAGGTTTAATTAGTTCTAAGTTCTAGGCGACTGATGACCTCAGACGTTAAGTCGCATAGTGCTCAGAGCCATTTTAACCAATTTGATTCACAGTGTCAAGAGGTAGGTATTACCTATCACCGCGGATAACGCAGTTCAAAATGGTTCAAATGGCTCTAAGCGCTATGGGACTTAACATCTGAGGTCATCAGTCCCCTAGACTTAGAACTACTTAAACCTAACTAACCTAAGGAAAACACACACATCCATGCCCGACGCAGGATTCGAACCTGCGACCGTAGTAGCTGCGCGGTTCCGGACTGCAGCGCCTCAAACCACTCGGCCACAGCGGCCGTTGACAACGCAGTGGACGACGGCCTTCACTTAACGGCCGAGAGCAGCGCCGTTTGGGTAGAGTTGTTAGTGCCAGCAGAAAAGCAACACTGTGTGAAATAATTGCACATTTCAATGTGGACCCTACAACAAATTAATGCGTCAGGACAGTGCGGCGAAATGTAGCGTTAATGGCCTGTGGCAGCAGACGACTGACGCGAGTGCCTCTGCTAACAGCACGACTTCTCCTGGGCTCGTGACCATATCGGTTGGACCCTGGAAAACTGTGGCCTGATCGAATGAGTCCAAATTTCAGTTGGTAAGAGGTGACGGTTGGGTTTGGGTGTGGCACAGACACCACGAAGCCATGGACCTAAGTTGTCAAGAAGTCACTGTGCATGCCAATGGTGGCTCCATAGTATGTGGGTTGTATTTACACGGAATGGACTGGGTCCTCCAGTCCAATTGAACCAATCATTCACTGGAATTGGTTACGCTCTGCCAATTGGAGACCGTTTACAACCATTCATGGGCTTCTTGTTGCCAAATATGTCACCGGGCCCCAACTGATTACGACTGGTCTGAAGAACATTCTGGACAATCCGCAAGAATGGTTTGGCCACCCATAAAACATGACATGAATCCCATCGAATATTTGTGGAACATAATTGAGAGGTCAGTTCGTGCAGAAAATCCTTCACTGTCGAACAATTTCGCAGTTATGGACGGCTGTAGAGGCAACATCTCTCACTATTCCTGCAGAGGACTTCAAACGACTCGTTGGGTTCATGCCACGTCGAACTGCTGCACAACCCCGGCAAAATGTCCTACACTGTATGAAATGTGTTTTCTTATAGGACAACTATCCAAGGAGTTCCACCCAATAATATTCAAACAGCAGACTCTGTACATAATTTATTAAATTGCCAATACTAAACTCGTTTAAATAACAACAAATTCATAGAACTTACGAAACTTAACAAATGGTTAAAGAGTGAGCTTTAAAAACAATAACGGCGGCTTGCCACCATAAAATCAAAGAACCTTTTACAATAGTGCTTTTAGAGTTTATCCAAAAGACAAAATCCAATAATAAGTTAACTTGGCATTACTATTTAAAATGATTTGTAAGATAAACTTTGAGAAAGATAATGGCGCTTGGCACCATAAAATGAAAGAAGCGCAACACACAACCAATAAATATAATAACAAAATAATAATTTGATACAACCAAAGGGCAAGGGCAACTCCCAACGCAATCACAGACGAGCGAGCTCTCAACACTTCGGAGCCTTCCCACGAGAAACGGTCCCCGAAATAAACCGCTGAGAGTTCCCCGACATGCCTCCCACAACTGCCCATCACTTACGCACCTTGGTTATGTTCTGCAACACACGACAGATAATATCAACACAAGATAAAATTCAAAAATATAATATAACATCCCGACAGCACATGTGCCGGCCGCGGTGGTCTAGCGGTTCTAGGCACTCAGTCCGGAACCGCGCGACTGCTACGGTCGCAGGTTAGAATCCTGCCTCGGGCATGGATGTGTGTGATATCCTTAGGTTAGTTAGGTTTAAGTAGTTCTAAGTTCTAGGGGACTGATGACCTCAGATGTTAAGTCCCATAGTGCTCAGAGCCATTTGACCCATTTGACAGCACATGATAGCCACAACGCCGTTAACTCGGGCGCTCTTAAGTGCCAGAAGCCAACACACACAAATCTGAAACAATTCTCGCTCCCTAAAACGAAACAATAAAAGCCAAGCGCACATTAATAGTCAAACCACAGTCTTAGAAGTGCCTTAACGACACCAAACGCGGCTATTCCACCAAGTTAATAATAACACAGTAAAAAAATACAGAACATACCACTAAATGCTGTTACACAACCAAATTGACTAGATCGTGTTGTTCAGGTCCCAGAAGACCACCTATGCCAAGCAGCAGTAATCCACTATGTATATACTGTACAAAACCGGCCTTCTTAGGCAGACTTTACCTAACACATCGACTGCCAAATGTACCATACATGAAAGGAACTCCGAGCAGGACTCCAGTTGAGTAAATAAATTAGTACCAACAAATATCGTAATGAGCCACACACACAGCAAAAAGTTCCAACAACACCGTTCCACATCGGAAAGTTCAGAAACCGCTGCTGGAGCTTCCAGGGAAAAATCTGAAGAGCCAACGGAGCCCACGCCCTAGTCTGGCAGACGACTCCAAAACTCAGCAACTAGTTGTCTCCGGACCAGAGTATCACAGGACCCCACCGGACCTCCACATCAGACAGGCAGGAAGAACAAGTACGCTGACCCCAATTAATCACCACCGCATGGCCAGCACAGAGCAGAGCCGCCTCCGCCCCAGACCACTCTGCTCATACTACGAGGCACAACAGCCTTAGCGCTAGTCACTAGCAGGTCAGGCACAGCGAACTTCACGTTCCGTGCAGTACCCGGAAAAACCAACTACCCTCTCGCTTTCCGCCGGCCACCGCAAACACACGCCAGCGACGTCATAGCAAATCGCCACCGGAGCGCCAACCACACCAGGACAGCGAACTATAATCGATTACAGTGCGCGCTCTGAAAAGATCACAGGTTAGCGGCGCGCGCCATATCACTATATTAAGAGGTATCCCTTGACTTTTGTCACCTCAGTGAACATAAATAACACCTGTCTTCTGTAATTCTACGTCTCTAATGCACCCTCACATGTTTTAGTTCGTTCTACTTTGCACAGATATACATCAACTTCCCGCCGAAACCCGCAAAGTTGCCATTTGCAGCGTGGGCAAATCCCTCACGTGCGGTCAGTGTGGGAATTAAGGCCGTCGAAGTGAGACGGTCGTCACACTAGTGCATATCGGGAGTTCGAGTGAGGCGTGGCGAGCCGGGGGACAGGCAATTAGCAGCAAGTGGCAGCTCAGGGAGATTAGACGCGGCGCCGCGCGGCCGCTGGCCGCCAACTCCGCCGCCCGCTCCGGCCCGGCGTGCCTTTTTAATCGGCGGCCCGCCGGCCGTCCAGCGGCCGCCCCTGCGGACTTGGCAGCGACGCCCGCCTGCGGCCGGCGGGCTAATCGCCTAATGGTGTCCGCCAGCCGGCAGCCGGCACCGGCCGCGGCTAATCTAGTTGAGAGGCCCAGCCCAGCCCGGCATAGAGGCGGCCCGCAGGCCTTCCGGCGCCTCCCTACAGTAGCTGCGCCGCTGCCGCTGCCGCCGCCCCCGCGCGCTCCTGCCCGCTTTCTTCTTTTTACGTCGTGTTTTCCCGGTGCGAGTGCCGGGGCGGGTGGGGCGCGCCTCGCGCGTCGTGTTGGGGAGAAACGCATACCGTCCGCTATTCAGTCGCCTCGCGCGCCCGCGGCCCCCCTATACAGGTGTGACGAACCTTATCAGCCAGTCCGCACCGGGCTGCTAAGCTATAAGGATCGCGCTCGCTGGGGAGATGCTTCTGACGTATTCGCCGCGGCTCTGTTACAGAATCCACGCCCTCTGAAAAGTTCCTATATTCTGAGGAAACAGCCACAGAGGGGCTCACTTACCTTTCTGGAACAAAAATAGGTTCGTACCAGGCGCATCTTAAAGCATCGGTTACGTATTTCAAAAATGACTGACTGCGGTGACCACCATGCACATCTGTATCAGTATTTATGTTGTGTCCTGCCTACTCGCCAAATATGGAGTGCCTAGGAAACCTGCTTTCTCGTATCGCTAGACAACAGTTCAAGCAAATCGTATTAATGAAGTTCATTATAAAAGAAAATGGTTACAGTACTTCGTGAGTTACAGACATGTTTCGAACAAAGGGCGACAGACAAACAAGAAATCCCTTCAGTATATACAGCTCGTAATACAAGAGAAGTAATACAGTTCCTAAGTCGCTGCTATACAAGTGCCTATTCTTAACGCCGCTGTGGCTAGTCTTCAATCGGGCCGCGGCCAGGCGGCGCGGCGCTTATGTCCTTTTCGTGTCGAGGGCGCTGCCGTCGGGTTGTCGTCTTAGATAGGAGTCGGTCCACGTGCAATTGGCTGACGTCTTCACCACGGGCCTGTCTGCTGTAACGTTCCCGATCGGCGTGCCGGCGCTTGACTTAACGCCGGAATAATTTACTGAGAAGCAGAATGCGCTAGTGAACAAGGAGCCACACATAACTCGTTGTCTTTCCACTGTGAAACAATCACATGGGCATAAAAATATACATGCACACACACTACACACGCACTGTCTGATCAAAAGTACTAGGACACTTATTACTGGATAATATTATAGAGTATATCCACCCTTCGCATTTATAACGGCTTGAAGTCTACAGGCCAGCCGGTGTGGCCGTGCGGTTCTAGGCACTTCAGTCTGGAACCGCGTGACTGCTACGGTCGCAGGTTAGAATCCTGCCTCGGGCATGGATGTGTGTGATGTCCTTAGGTTAGTTAGATTTAAGTGTTTCTAAGTTCTAGGGGGCTGATGACCTCAGATGTTAAGTCCCATAGTGCTCAGAGCCATTTTTGAAGTCTACTGAGGATACTCTCAGTGGGGTGCCTCAATGTCTGCGGAGACATGGAAGCTCATTCTTGCTCATAAGTGAAAACCAGAGAGGATAGTGATGTTGGACATTCGAGACTGCTAGGAAGTCAACAATTTAAATATGTATATCTACGTATGTCAGAAAAGACACCACTTTTTGATAGAGCGGATATGTATATATGTAGGGTAATTCACAAAGAAATTTACGTAATTTCGTAAAAGTTTTAATTTATTAACTACTTGGTCCATAGTTTATGAGAACAGAGTCAATACACGCGAAGCAATAGATGAAACTAAGAACAACCCTGTGAAACTGAAACGAGCAACAAAATCTGTACATACACGTGCAGCTAAATGCGCTGAACTCAGTGGAGACATTTTTGAATATTTATTGTGCATTTATTGTAAAATTGTATGTACACTGTACAACTTCCTTAACACTGAGCTTTGCATTTTCCGGTTTAACATGAATTCACGTGTGCTACGGTATTACTAAAAGCAGATTATCTGACACATTCATATAGTTTCAATCATTTTTCCAAAATTAAATTCTCTACAACTTCTGTTGAAAACTTCGTGCAATTGTCTGGAATTTAAAAGAGAAATTGGGCCAAGTAGTTAATAAATTAAAAATTTTACGAAGTTACGTCTTTGCTTCTCTGGATTTTCTGGAAAACTACTGCAGATAAACGTCTGGGACATGTTTTATTAGATTCATCAGACTAATAACAACAAAATAAATGGAAATCGTGCTTTACTTTAACCTCGTACAGTTTTGCGATGGCTTCAAATCAGCGAACCTGCTAAATTTCAGGCAAAATCTTTTGTAAGCCATAACTCCGTAACTAAACATTTGCGGAACTATATTTATATGTACTTTTTTATTTACTTTTACTTGTAGAATAACATATTAAAATCTTTGCGTATCTTCGTTCAAAATGGTTCAAATGGCACTGAGCGCTATGGGGCTTAACATCTCAAGTCATCAGTCCCCTAGAACTTAGAACTACTTAAACCTAACTAACCTAAGGACATCACACACATCCATGCCCGAGGGAGGATTCGAACCTCCGACCGTAGCAGTCACGCGGTTCCGGACTGAGCGCCTAGATCCGCGAGACCACCGCGGCCGACCGTATCTTCGTGAATCACCCCTTATATATACAGGGTGGTCAGAAAATGTCTGAAACGCTTGTCGCGGTGTTGTAGGGCATATTGTACTGAGACATAAATGTTAAGAAAAAAATGCGATATGTTGCGCCGTTTCCGAGTTATTTAGCATAGAATTTAGCCAATCGGGGCGTCGCGCGCTCACATTCAAGCGGCCTGCCAGGGGCGGTGTTGCCCAACGAGTGCTTTGTCTCGTTAGCTGAAACTTGAATTTACGCGCGCTAAGATCTGACTGGCTAACTTCAATGCTAAATAACTCGGAAACGGTGCAACGTATCGCATTTACATTTAACATTTATGTCTCAGTACAACTTTCCCTACAACATCACTACAAGCGTTTCAGACATTTTCTGACCACCCTGTATATATTAGGAGAAACGAAGACATTGGTCGCAGCTGGTCACTGAAATAAATTCAAGGGTGCAAGTGAAAATTTGTGCCCAACCAGGACTCCTACCTGGATTTGCTGCTTCACGTGAACAGTCGCCTTCATCGCTTCGGCCATTCAGATACGCTTCCCAGATTCTGAACTCGTCACCCGCTAGTAGCGTCCACTATTCATTAACTCCCTTGCTCGCAGTTTCTGGCTGAGTCTCAATAGAGTTTGGACGCAGTGTGCATACGCACTGCAATCACGGTGAACTATATGCTTTTAGATAATTCTATAGGCTATACGAGGTTCATCCAGAAAGAAATTTCCGATCGCGTCCAAGGCAAGCATGAGTAGAGGGGAGGAATGTAGGAATAATGCAGTGCAATTTATCTTGTGACGGCAGTGGTTACTGCACAGTGCTAAGAAAAAAGGGTGCTCTGATATTGTCTCCCACCACCGCCGAGGCTCGTGCAGTTATCCGATTTTTTCACGCTCAGAGAAATCTCCAACCGGAATCCATCGCCAATTGTGCCGTGTCTATGGATACGACATTATGTGCGACATTATGGTCAGGGGATGGTCCAGACAATTCGCTGAAGGACGAACCACTGTTCATGACGAAGATTGTAGTGGTCGACCGTCCCTGGTGACACCGTAACTGATGGAAAGCGTGGGCAAGCCGTTTTGCAGAACGGCACTTCACGGTTTCTGAGCTCTCTTGTCAAATGTACCCTGATGTCTCGTTCACTGTTGCACGAAATTGTATCCCGGCGGGTTGATTTTCATAAAGTGCGTGCAAGGTGGGTGCCAAGGCAACTCACAGATGAATAGCAAACACAACGTCAGGCGACAGAATTGACATTCCTAGAGAGGTACGCCAAGAAAGGTGACGAGTTTCTCTATCGTTTTGTCACTGGGAGTGAAACATGGCTGTCACATGCCACAACAGAAATAAAACGACAATCCACTCATTGGTGGCATAGAGGGTGGCCTGCGAAAACCAAATTCAAGCAGACAGTCTTCGCCAAAAAAAAAAAATGTGAACTGTTTTCTGGGTTCGACGGGGTGTCCTCCTGTGCGAGCTTTTACAGCAAGGGGAGACCATAAATCTTGACCGGTATCGTCATACAATGAAAACTATGAGGAAGGCGATCCAGAACAAGAGATGTGGAATGTTGAGAGGAAGTATTACGCTTGTGCATGAAAATGCAAGACTCAATACAGCCAACGCCACACGAAAGGTGTTGAATCTGTTTGGATGGTAAATCTTCGACGACCCACCCTACAGCCCCGACCTCGCCGTGAGTAACTTTAAGCTCTTCCCTCTCATGATGCGTCTTCTGGCAGGAAATCGTTTTCACAATAACGCTGATGTGCAGACGTAGGTGACTCCGTGGCTCCAGACGTTGGCGAAGATTCCTATGACATGAGCATACAACTGAAAGTGCACCATTGCGATAAGCGTCTGACCAATGATAGTGACTGTGTTGAGAAGTACCTAGTGAATCTTTGTAAATATTTCAACAAACATTTCTTACTTAGTGATGTTTTTGTTTTTTATCAGTCATCGGAAGTTACTTTCAGGACAAGTCCGACAGAACAGAAACGGCACATACATATCGTACGAGGGTTGTTCCGAAAGTAATGATTCCTATTTTTTGTGGTGATTTTGGATGTCTGCGCCATATGTCGTTGAAGTGCTAATTCTTGAACCTTCCTCTTTCATTTGCAGGTGGTTCTGTTGTTCTGCGGTAGTTGGCGCCAGCAGAGTAGTGTTCCAAAATGGAGTCTGATATGGAAGCGCATATAAAACAGCGATATGGGATTGAATTCCTCGCTGATGAAGAAATTGCACCGACTGAAATCCATCGACGCTTACTAAAAGTGTATGAAGACGATACAACAGCACAACACTCCCCGCCTTCTTTTATAGTCGCTGGTCCACCTCTGGAAACATCTAGAGGCCAACGCCACGTTACATAGGTGTTTGTGAACATCTTTGCTCAGATAGTGTGTAAAACTGAAGTCCGTAGTGATCATAGGTCACACACGAGTTGATCAGTGTCAAGTCGTCATTTCGGCCTGATTTGTTTTGTTACTGTATCATCAGTGTCTCTCGGGAAAGATACTAAGTATTGTAGGAGGTGGTATTAGAGACTTATCAGTATAAAATACTCTACATTGCATGGTTACAGAGATACACGTTGTTACAGAGATAAGTTTTCATTTCACGTGTCGGTACTCCAGTATTTGTCGATTGTCACTCTTTTTTGAAGTTCAAGCTGTGCTTGAAATTATATTGAATTTCTGAACTGTGATTGTGATCTTTTGGCCAATTCTTCTACATCGTTTAAGCATACAGACGCATCTGCATATGCTGAGTAAGTCCATATGTTATTTGTGTTCGATTTATGTAACTGAAACGCTTCTTGCAGGGAATACGATAGACGATTTCCTAACTCAGTGTACTTACCCAAGTTTTCATTAAATTGCCTGAGACTGGAGCAGCCGCGTCTCACGTGAACGTGCAAATGAACAGCATTTTTGTGAAGCGGAATACATTATTCAGGTAGCATATCGTAATCCTTCAAAAATCACATGCGGAATTTCTCCACCTATGGGTGTTTCATATCAAGAAGTATGTAGGATGTTTCGTACGTACGGCCTCTGTCCTTATAATCTACAGTGGATTCGAAATCTTCATAAGAAGATGAATGTAGACTGGAGTTTTGTCGCTGGCTGATTGCAGACCGCCAAGTAACACCATGAGTACTGTTTTCTGACTAAGCCACTTGCACTAGTGATGGAATCAATAAGCCTCTTAGCTCACACCAGTGGTCCGACGAAAAACTACGTGCCTTTCTGGAGACAAATATTCATGAACTCTTCTCTGTAAATGATTGTTGTGCTATGGTAGATAAGCTGCTGATTGGGCCTGTTGTATTACCGCATTGCCTTTATAGTCCCGTTATCTAGACTTCCTTGAAAATGCGCTTCCACCAGTACTGGAAGAGGCTCCTTTGTGTACAATGACTTACAGCGTTCTCCCCTGAACATTCTAGACATCAGGGGACCCATCACCTCAACCTAACATTCGCGAAAGATGGATCGGCTGAAATGATCAGATTCTTGACTAATAAGATTTTCGGATATTATACCTATAGGTTTTTGCCGTCGGTGCTGGATAAAAGCCGAAGTCTACAAAGAAAGAGTGAACACATGACCCAAATTCATCGTTCAGAGTATGAATAGTGTTGCCCTCATAAAATAATGCCAAGACTGGCTCAGAGGTGCTACACGTGATGCTGTCAAGTGAATTAGAAAGTATAGTGAAGTCGGAGGTAGAATTTACGAAAGTCAGCTTTCAACTTCATCGCTTTGCTTTATCGTAACACCTCCTATGACTGTTTGTTGGGTTACAAAAAATGGTTCAAATGGCTCTGAGCACTATGCGACTTGACTTCTGAGGTCATCAGTCGCCTAGAACTTAGAACTAATTAAACCTAACTAACCTAAGGACATCACACCCATCCATGCCCGAGGCAGGATTCGAACCTGCGACCGTAGCGGTCGCTCGGCTCCAGACTGTAGCGCCCAGAACCGCACGGCCACTTCGGCCGGCTGTTGTATTACATTCGAACAGCTGTTCCTGTGTGACCAATAAAGACTAGGACACATACGCGTATTATGTCAGATTTTGATTCGAATTAGTCTATACTGCCAGATCTTAAAATATTTAGTGTTCCTCCTGAAACATCATAGATACAGGGTATTAGAGGTGACATTGTGATCATTGGTTCCTTAATGCGAGGGTTGTAACTTTAATAGCGACAACTATTTATTTACAGATCGTACAAAATAGATACGTGTTTCAAAGCTTTACTAACCTTCAACGTGCAACGTAGTCACCAGCATTGTGTATAACCCGTTGCCAGCGATGTGGAAGTCGTAGGATACTCTTAGCAGTGCCAGTTGTGTTGTTGTGTTGACAGTTCGAGCGGCGTGGTCTATTGCCCGACGAACTTGTAGCAGTTCTGAAGCGAATATCGTGAAGTGTTTCCTTCCGTTTAGAAATCGAGTTGAACTTACGAGGACTTAAGTCAGGGGAGTGCAGTAGCTGGTATAGCACTTAGCAGCCCCATCAGTCAAACAAATCAGTAACAGCTTTCACTGCGCGTGCTTCAGCATTGTCCTGCAAAATAATGGTCAGGTCCTGTAGAAACTGTCATCAGTTCTGTCTGTATGCTGTTCATTTTTGGAACACAACCTACGTCAAGCTTAGAGACAGAAGTGATGACACTTTCTGCAGGACCTAATCATCATTTTGCAGGACAATGCTCAAGCAGGTACAGTGCAAGCTATTACTGATTTATTTGACTGATGGGGCTACCAAGTGCTACACCACCTACTGATCTCCCCTGACTTAAGCCCTCGTGAGTTCAACTCGACTTCTAAACTGAAGGAAGCACTTCAAGGTATTCGCCTCAGAACTGCACAGATTCGTAGGGCAATAGACCGCGACGCTCGAACTTTCAACAAAACTGGCACTGCTAAGAGTATCTTGCGGGCAAATCGCTGGCAACGGGTTATACACAATACTGGTGACTACTTTGAAATTCAGTAAAACTTTGAAACACGTACCTATTTTGTACGAGCTGTAAATAAATAGATGCCACTATTAAAGTTCCAACCCTCATATGTACACACTTCAGTGCGTTAATGGTTTTTTGTTTGTGTCTAACAGTCTTCCCGGAAACTCATCACAAAATGTTTGATTTATTGGCTTTCAAGTCGTGCCCATACAGTCATCTCAAGAGTGCATTGCCAGTGATGGAGATAGGAGTGTAAGGACAACTCAACAGCCAGCCGCGAGAGGAAACAATCTCCGAACTGCCGAGAATCGAACCTTGGTCCCTTTGCTTAGCAAGAGCGCGCTAAACGAGCAGTTACCGAGGCGGACGGCATTCACGCTTCTAATCGTGACCTGCTACCCAGTGGAAAATAACCATTAATGGCTTAGTCTGCCTATCACCAATTGCCTCTTCGAGGTACTAAACAACCTAAAAAATACTTCTCCTAATGGCTATAATTATTAGTCTGCAAACGAAGTAAATTATGATGTTACCCAAACCGCGCTTAGGCGTTCCTGGAGTCCATAGCTTCCTTGTGATCGGTCACCTGCGTTATAGGCAATCAACCTCATTTTCTTTTTCTCCCTGGAATCCACCTTCATGTCTTCTTCGGCTGTCTATTGTTATCCCTTACATCTAGACCACCATAGGCCGTGTAAGTACACTAATGAGTGTGAAAACGGCAGCACCAAAAAGAGAACAAATGACTCAAACGACATCACAGACAAGGTGCGCTGCGCTACACGAATAGAAAAGATTGCGGAACAGCAGAGAATCTCAGAATTCAGTATTATGCGAAGACCCACAAGCTGAGTTTATGAACGTTGTAGGATATGATCCCAGAGTGCTTGAATATGTTCCTTGGGAATCTGCCACTAAGCCCTCTGTATGCGAGTCCTCAATCCTTGAGAGTGGCTGAATTAGTGCTTTACCTGAGACGAAAATACGCGATAAATTCTTCATGAAACAGGCTCAATTCACCAATCTGATTGACATCTGAAATGCTTCTGCTACTAGCTTGGTACTGATTTAGTAAGAACTGCTCACCTCTTCCGAGCGACAAATATGACAATACTCTGCGCGCTGCCTATGCTACACATTCGCTGAGACGACCGTTAGCTACCCTTGTTGCTCGCGTTTACGCACTTGCAGCAATGTTCCGGAGTCACAGTAGAAATTTCCCTGAAATCTGCCGTGTCTTTCAATCGGCAAATGGCACTGCTGAAAGCTCGCGGCACCAGCCCTCCGCAGCGTGGACGACCCAGCGCACGGAAACGAAGTGTCCAGCTCCTTTAATGTACACTGCGCAACACAATTACAGTTAAAAGGTTACTTTTTGAAAGCCCATCATCTCCCCCCCCCCCCCCTCTTGAGACACGGAAGAATGAAACCTATCTCAAAGGTGTCTGCAAGCTTCCTGTCTAGTGGTGCAAAAGCGCGACGCTCTGCGATGCCAACCTCATGCTCGGCGACGCCTCAAACGGCAAGGTTTCGATATGTGCCGTAGAAATCCCGTAGGTCAGTTCTTGTCAGTTGTAAGGTCACACTGCCACCATATTTCGTCACAATTCTGCTCAATACCACCGTAGACGTATCACATGATCGGAAGGTCGCCCCACCCCTCCTTACCCGCATGTCACCGCTTCTCTTGGAGCCCCTGTGATGGACGTCAGGACTACGTCGCCCAGCGTTGAAATCAAGCAGATTTCTTATTACTGGCTGATGAAACCATTTCAGACTTACCACCGCACTGAATCGAGACGAAAACGCCTCAGGAGGTGGCACGAAAGAAGATAATGAAACCATCCCTTCTCTTGCGCCATCCACTTACGCTCATTTTGCGGTCGAAAACGACAATTTTCCGTGCGATGTACAACAGTAGGACGTTCTTGATAATTCTGACACTGCTGACAACCTCCGGAAGATTCAAGCCTTCTGTGAGAACACTGTGGTGTTGAGACCCCACTGAACGTGGTGTGTCCACTTTTTCCTTTGGCATGCGGACCGGAACCATTAGCGATTATGCAAAACCTTTCGAAGTAGTTTGAATGTGATCTGAAGCAGTAGAGGGTGCTTATGGTTTTTCAGCCCTCCTGTTCCGCATCCTCCTCTGTTGTGATTATGAGGGAGCGCGATATTGACACACGCCTGAATAAAGAGGCTAATTGTCCCTCTAAGATCGTCCATCACGGTGACACCATCGGTGCCAACTGTGCACCTCTGTTGGGCACTTTAAAAATATACGTGTATGAGGGGCGTTTGAAAAGTCCATGCAAAAATAAAAACTACTTACGTGTTTGGGGTAAACCTTTTTTTTATTTTTCGGCATACTCTACTTTTAGACTGATAAACTTCATCCAACGCTGTTCTAATTTGTTGATCCCTTCCGAATAATAGGAATTGTCCTAGTCTGCAAAATAGCTATTAGTCGCTGCAGTCACCTCCTCGTTTGAATAAAATCTTTGTCCTACCAGCCATTTCTTCAAATTGGGGGACAAAGAGTAGTCCGAGGGAGCCAAGTGCGGAGGATAGCGGGCATGTGAAACGAGTTGGAATCCTATTTCCATTAATTATGCGACCACAACTGCTGAGGTGTGTGCTAGTGCATTGTCATGATGGAAAAGGCCTTTTTTGCGGTTCAATCGCCGGCGTTTTTCTTGCAGCTTGGTTTTCAAACGGTCCAATAACGATGAATAATATGCACCTGTAATAGTTTTACCCTTTTCCAGATAGTGGATGAGGATTATCCCTTGTAAATCCCAAAAGACAGTCGCCATAATCTTTCCGGCCGCAGGACTGGTCTTCGCCTTTTTTGGTGCAGATTCTCCCTTGGTAACCCATTGTTTAAAATGTTGTTTGGTCTCAGGAGTGTAGTAATGTATCCATGTTTCATCCACAGTGACGGAACGACGCTTAACGTCCTGCAAATTCTTCCCGAACAGCTGCAAACCATCCTTGCAACACTTTACACGATTCCGGTTTTGGTCAAGCGTGAGCAATCGTGGAAACCATCTTTCGGATAGCTTTCTCATGTCCGAATATTTATGCAAAATATTATATACCCATTCATTAGAGATGCCCACAGCACTATCAATCTCATGCACCTTAACTCTTCTGTCATCGATCACCATATCATGGATTTTATCAATGATTTCTGGAGTCGTAACCTCCACTGGGCGTCCAGAACGTTCAGTATCACTTGTGCTCATATGGCCACTCCGAACAGCGTAAAATTTATCATGCTTCTCTTTAGTCTCTTGAGGCGTTTTGACTTTCATTAAGTAATATTTAATCACCACACGAAATTCTACTTTGTCCATTTTTTGACAGTCACTCGACTTCCTTGATTCACACGAATGCCAGACATAAATATGGATGAAAGTTTTGTGCGTTCTTTCCAAAGATACTACTAACTAAACACGACCTCGATACGCGCCGGTGATGCCATCTCTCTGTGGTGTGCGTACTGTAAGACCTTCAGTACACACACCATCAGATTATTTGACTTGTCGCTCTAACGAAGTAGGCGGGTGTCTGCAATATGTCTCGTGGTCTTATCGTGACGTGTTTATCTTCTGCCTTTAGGTCAGACGATAGAAATGCCACTTGCACGCTTAGAGTAGCACATTGACGGTGACCAACTTCAAACAGAACTTGATTAATTATCACACACATTTGTTAAAATAATAACAAGCATAATAAGTACTTAACTTGGTTCTGGATGCTATTTACAATTGACAATATGAAGTTCCTTTGGTACTGGTGCGTTAATCTTATTCTCACATATATCTCTGATACTTGACAAAAGTGTCTATACATTTATCTTCATGGCTATGTGCAGGAATACGCTAATCTTATTAGGCGCAGACTGAAACTTGACTATAGACTGCTACAGACAAATGCAGACAAAGGCAGACCGACTAATCGGAGGTCTGTACACTCGTTATAATACCTCAGGCGTTCATGTGTCACTGCGCGAGTGTGATCCGCGAGGAGAAAAGGTTCTACGTTAGCAGCAATCTCATTGGCTGCGTTACATATTATACGCGGATCGGCGGAAGCAGAATTTGGTCCGTCTCTATGGCAGCGCCATCTCGTAGTGCGGAGACGGACGAGCGCAGTGCCTGCGCTGTTGTGCTTAGCGGGGCGCGCTCTAGTGGGAAAGTTGTGTACGCGCTGACTACGCGGAGCTATGTACACAACACTCTCGGTCTTTGCTTGGACTTTTCAAACGCCCCTCGTACAGTGACAACCTTTGACTGACTCCTAAGCGGCCGCGCAGGGTAGCAGCGCGCTCTAAGGCACCTTGCCATGGTCCACGCGGCTACCCCCATCAAAGGTTCGAGTCCTCCCTCGGGCATGGGTATGTGTGTTGTCCTTAGCGTAATTTCGTTTAAGTTAGATTAAGTAGTGTGTAAGTCTAGGGACCGATGAGCTCAGCAGTTTGGTCCCATAGGCACTTACCACCACCACTCCTGTGCGCCTAAGGTAGGCAACCGCTTCGACATGCTTCTGTTAAGTAGCACTACGCTGCTGCTGTAACGAATCAGTGTGGTTTTAAAAAAAGTGCCCCTTTTAATTCTTTTACACAGTGTATTTTAACAGAAGTAAGGGCAGATGGAAGGGACGAATGGAAAAACTGGTAGAAGCCGACCTCGGGGAAGATCAGTTTGGATTCCGGAGAAATATTGGAACACGTGAGGCAATACTGATCTTACGACTTACCTTAGAAGAAAGATTAAGGAAAGGCAAACCTACGTTTCTAGCATCGACTTAGAGAAAGCTTTTGACGTTGATTGGAATACTCTCTTTCAAATTCTAAAGGTGGCAGGGGTAAAATACAGGGAGCGAAAGGCTATTTACAATTTGTACAGAAACCAGATGGCAGTTGTAAGAGTCGAGGGGCATGAAAGGGAAGCAGTGGTTGGGAAGGGAGTGAAGCAGGGTTGTAGCCTCTCCACGATGTTATTCAATCTGTATATTGAGCAAGCAGTGAAGGAAACAAAAGAAAAATTCGGAGTAGGTATTAAAAACCTTGGAGAAGAAATAAAAACTTTGAGGTTCGCCAATGACATTGTAATTCTATCAGAGACGGCAAAGGACTTGGAAGAGCAGTTGAACGGAATGGACAGTGTCTTGAAAGGAGGATATAAGATGAACATCAACAAAAGAAAAACGAGGATAATGGAATGTAGTTGAATTAAGTCGGGTGATACTGAGTGAATTAGATTAGGAAATGAGACACTTAAAGTAGTAAAGGAGTTTTGCTATTTGGGGAGCAAAATAACTGATGATGGTCAAAGTAGAGAAGATGTAAAATGTAGACTGGCAATGGCAAGAAAAGCGTTTCTGAAGAAGAGAAATTTGTTAACATCGAGTATAGATATAAGTGTCAGGAAGTCGTTTCTGAAAGTATTTGCATGGAGTGTAGCCATGTATGGAAGCAATACATGGATGATAAATAGTTTGGAGAAGAAGAGAATAGAAGCTTTCGAAATGTGGTGCTACAGAAGAATGCTGAAGATCACGTAACTAATGATGAAGTATTGAATAGAATTGGGGAGAAGAGGAGTTTGTGGCACAGCTTGACAAAAAGAAGGGACCGGTTAGTAGGACATGTTCTGAGGCATCAAGGGATCACAAATTTAGCATTGGAGGGCAGCTTGGAGGGTAAAAATCGTAGAGGGAGATCAAGAGATGAATACACTAAGCAGATACAGAAGGATGTAGGTTGCAGTAAGTACTGGGAGATGAAGAAGCTTGGACAGGATAGGGTAGCATGGAGAGCTGCATCAAACTAGTCTCGCGACTGAAGACAACAACAACAAGGGCAGATTCTGTTGTTGTGTCTAGCAGACGACACCGCCTCGCAGAACGACGTCAGGTGTATGACAACACCGTAAATGGGGGATTTGCCGTTAGGAAGGACTCGTTTAGCCGAAGCCGCAGCGAAAATCTCCCACTGACCGAAGTAATTGTGTGTGTGTGTCTTCCGTTATGGGTACGTGTGCGCGGGTCGTGCAAGCACCTGTGGGGGGCACGTGCGACTGGCAGGCGCGGCAGCCGTCCAGCCGGCCGTGAAGCCAGCGCCGGCGGACGAATTACGGCCGGCAGCGCCAGAGCCGGCGGCGGGGAATCCGCTTACCGCTGTCACCGGCAGGCCGCGCCGGCAATTGGCTGCGATCTGGGCCGCTCCAATCAGCGGCGATTCGCTCCGGCGACAACTTCAATTACCTGCCATTCGACATGCGCCCGCTGCGCCACCCCGCACCGTGTGCAGACGTGCCGGCTGTACCTGCTGCCCGGCCGCTCTTCTTGCTCCGCGCGGCGCCGCGCCTCGGGGCGGGCGTGTGCTGCGCCGGCGGCTGCGCTGGCTGCGGCGGCGGCCGTCGGAAGCCGCGACTCGGCGGGGCGCCGCTCGATCGTCTGGAAGAGCGGCAAATGGAATCTCGGCTGCCAGGCGCCCGCTGCGCCCGTCCGTCGCAGAACACTCCGTTGCACACGCATTCTTTTCTAATTTACCTCCTGCGGCGTGGGGAAGAGGCCGGCAGACGCCGCTCCTCGGCATAAAGAGCGTGTTTTTCAAAATTGTGTTTCTCGCAAGATATCGGATTTGTGCATTGTCTCAATTTGTTTCTTGATCAGGTTCGTGGAAACTGCAAACGGAAATTCAAAAACTTCTTCACATTTTGTTAGTTATAATTAAACTTCCCCTATTTAACACGTTATAACACAGAAACTAATTACCGTAGCAGTACCAAACTTGGTAGCACTAATGTCCAGATTGTGGGGTGCATGATTTGCATGCGTCACAGCGCCACCGTCCAGTTACAAGTATAGACACCAGGTGCCGTAATTAATCACCGGCCAGCCAGTGTGACCGAGCGGTTCTAGGCGCTTCAGTCTGGAACCGCGCTACCGCTGCGGTCCCAGGTTCGATCCTGCCTTGGGCATTGATGTGTGTGATGTCCTTAGGTTAGTTAGGTTTAAGTAGTTCTAAGTGTAGGGGTTGATGACCTCAGATGTTAAGTCCTATAGTGCTCAGTGCCATTTCAACCATTAGTCATCGTGGTTCATAGACTCACACACCAGTCGCAGTGCGCCGGCCGGAGTGGCCGAGCGGTTCTAGGCGCTACAGTACAGAACCGCGCGACCGCTACGGTCGCAGGTTCGAATCTTGCCTTGGGCATGGATGTGTGAGATGTCCTTAGGTTAGTTACGTTTAAGCAGTTCTAGATCCTAGGGGGCTAATGACCTCAGAAGTTAAGTCCCACAGTGCTCAGAGCCATTGGATCCATTTTGAACCAGTCACAGTGCACTTGACGTGTCAACATGAGCTTGGACAAAAAGAGCAGGGCACCATTGGTGAAGCTCTATTATAAAAACAACTGTAATGCTGCAACTGTATTTCGAGAATATCGCAGGCTGAAAGGTTTATGGAAGCGTCCTCTTTCTCCATCTGCTGTGCGGAACGTGACGAAGGAGTTCGAATCAATTGGAGAACTGGGCGTCGCTCCGGAAAGAGGCCGAAGACTTGCACCACAGCTGGTTGATGCAATCGTCAGCCAGGGCGCGCGCTGTGTCACGACAGTTGAATACCTCGTGGTCCACTGTAAGGAAGGTGTTTCGAACCATTCTCAAATAGTATCCGTATAGGATCCATATTGTACAGCAGCTTGCTCCACAGGACACGCAATGACTTCTTTTTCCACTTTCTCGCAAGGATTGAAGTTGACGAGGGCTGGCCCTGGATCGTCCTATGCACAGAAGCTCAAAAAGAAAAAAGTGTTCTAATGTGTGTGAAATCTTATGGGACTTAACTGCTAAGGTCATCAGTCCCTAAGCTTACGTACTACTTAACCTAGATTATCCTAAGGACAAACACACACGCCCATGCCCGAGGGAGGACTCGAACCTGCACCGGGACCAGCCGCACAGTCCATGACTGCAGCGCCCTAGACCGCTCGGCTAATCCCGCGCGGCCACAGACGAAGATCATTTTTCTCTACGGGTGATATGAACACACAAAGTTGCCTATTGTGTGGATCTTCACCTCCAGTCACTGTGCATAAAGCTCCTCTGTGTGGTGAACGTTTCACTCTACGGTGTGGCTTCACAGCTACATTCACCATTGCCTCATTCTTTTTTGAACAGTTTGGCGCTCTAGGACCAAAGACTTGCAATGTGACTGGCCAGCGTTACTGCGGTATGCTTCGCCAGCATGTTATACCTGCCCTACAAGAGAGACGCATTGAACTCAACAGTTTTCATGCAAGATGGTGCCCCACCGCACATCGCTCACCCGCTTCTCGGAAACACATTTGGAAACGATGGAATTATCAGCCGTTCGTTTCTAAACGTTTGGCCGACACGATCACATGATCCCACTCCACGTGATTTCTGGTTGTGGGGGTACATGAAGGACAGGGTTTACCAGGGGAACATTCACACGTATGCTGATCTGAAGCGCAGCATATTAAGAGACGTAGCCAGCATACCTACGGACATGCTTCCTTCTGCTGCGCTTTCAGACTCTTCGGGACACTGATGGGAGCCATATTGAGCCCCTTTTGTAGCAATGCTGGTGTTGGTACATAATGGTATGATGTACCGTAGCAGAACATTAAAAGTGTTTCACTTGTATTGATTCTGGATTATTTCTCTTCCCTATGTCCTTAACATTAATGCTACCAAGTCGGGTCCTCATAAGATAATTAGTTTTCCTGTTCTAACGTCTTAAGTGGGGAAAGTTTAGTTATACTCACCCAGTATCTTCATTAGAGTAGTGGGTCACTGGGAATTACGGCGGAATTACGGCGGAATTCACTGACTCATCATCCATCAGCTCTTTCTTATCTTCATGGTCAAGGCAACCAGCTCTCAGGCAATCAAATGGTTCAAATGGCTCGAAGCACTATGAGACTTAACATCTGAGGTAATCAGTCCCCTAGACTTACATCTACTTAAACCTAACTAACCTAAGGACATCACACATATCCATGCCCGAGACAAGATTCGAACCTGCGACCGTAGCAGCAGCGCACTTCCGGACTGAAGCGCCTAGAACCACTTGGTCACGGCGGCCGGCCCTCAGGCAGTCATCGTTGTTACATTTCGCTTTCAGTATCAGCACTTGGTCATCAAGGCTGTTCCCACAATTCTCCCCACCTACTGGGTGGTGGGATAGAAATGTGGAAGCCCTAGGGGAGGGAGTTGGGTGCTGGCAGGGGGAGGGGTGGCCTAGATGACAAGAAAGGACTGACGCTGATTTCAGGATTCCCAGAATGGCTGTGGTGCACGTGACTGGATGCGAATTCTGGGAATAGCCTTGATGATACAAAGGTGCTGACGCTTATGTCAGCTCAATATAACAAGCACAACAACTTGAAATCGGATGTCATCACCTCGAAGATAAGCAAGTGCTGATAGACGCTGAGACAGTGAATTTTACCAGAATGACCAGTGACCCATCACACATTTCTTCAACAGATATCCGTTCAGGACGGATGCAAGTGGACTAACGGAGCAGGTTTTCAATGTGTTTGACAGCAGACCTAATGTCTCTGATAAATTAATCTGCTGATCTTCTGCTTGTGTCGTCGACATGTATACCTGAAGTAATGTTGTCTGCACTGGCTGGCTATAGATTCTGACAAGAACAAACCTATCACCGAATTGTTCTCAGTAACTCACTTTCTTCCTACATTCATATTCATAGCGAATCGTACTCCGATTATTCTAGTTTCTGCTGCTGTTGATGCAACCTGCTACCCGTCTGACCAAAAATCCTTCTTCCCATTTCATTTCACTAAGCCGCACTATATCTTGACTGAGCTTTTACCTTTGAAATTTTAGATTTTCAATCTTCCCTACTCAACTTAGACTAATAACATTTCATGCTCCAATTCGTAGGAAGACTCCCATTCGTTGGGTAATCAAACGTTTTGTCGTGGTTACTCCCCCTTGGCAGCCCTCTCTCGAAGATTCGAATGCGGGACTAATCCGGTATCTTTTGCCAGTTGACAGATCATCTGACATCTTTTGCTCAAGTCACACCAATACACAAAAAGAGAAGTAGGAGTAATCCGCTGAATTACAGGTCCATGTCACTAACGTCGATTTGCAGGAGGGGTTTTGAACATATATTGTGTTCGAACATAGTATATGTTCCAAAACCCTCGAAGAAAACGATTTATTGACACATAGCACTGATTCAGAAAATATCGTTCTTGTGAAACACAACTAGCTCTTTATACTCATGAAGTAATTATTGCTATCGACAGGAGGTGTCAAATTGTTTCCATATTTTTAGATTTCCAGAAGGCTTTCGACACCGTTCCTCACAAGCGTCTTCTAACCAGACTGCGTGCCTATGGAATATCGCTTCAGTTGTGCGACTAGATTCGTGATTTGCTGCCAGAAAGATCACAGTTCGTAGTAATAGACGGAAAGTCATTGAATGAAACAGAATTAACCTCCGGCGTTCCCCAAGGAAGTGCTATAGGCCCTCTATTGTTCCTGATCTAAATTAACGACATAGGAGACAATCTGAGCAGCCCTCTTCGATTGTTTGCGGATGATGCTGTCATTTACCGTCATCAGATGACCAAAACGAATTGCAAAATGATTTAGATAAGATATCTGTATGGTGCGAAACGTGGCAATTAACTCTGAAATATGGAAGGTGTGAAGTTGTTCACATGAGTACTAAAAGAAATCCGCTCAATTTCGATTATGCGATAAGCCACACAAAGCTGAAGGCTGTAAATTCTACTAAATACTTAGGGATTGCAATTACAAATTACCTAAATTTGAATGACCACATAAAAAATTATGTGGCTAAAGTAAACCAAAGACATCGATTCATTGGCAGAACACTTAGAAGGTGCAACAGGTCTACTAAAAGAGACTGCTTACACCACGCTTGTCAGCCCTATTCTGGAGTATTGCTGTGCAGTGTGGGATCCGCATCAGTTGGGACTGACGGATGACATCGGAAAAGTTCAAAGAAGAGCGGCTGGTTTTGTATTATCGTGGAATAGGGGAAATAGTGCCACAGACATGATACGTGAATTCGAGTGGCAGTCATTAAACCAAAGGCGTTTTTCGTTGCGACGGGATCTTCTCATGAAATTTCAGTCACCAGATTTCTCCTCCGATTGCGAAACAATTCTGTTGGCACCCACCTACATAGGGAGAAGTGATCATCACGATACAGTAAGAGAAATCAGGGATCGTACAGAAAAATTTAAGTGCTCGTTTATCCCGCGCCGTTCGAGAGTGGAACGGTAGAGAGGCAGCTTGAAGGCGGTTAATTGAACTCCCTGCCAGGCACTTTATTGCGAATAGCAGAGTAGTCACGTAGGTGTAGATCTTTTCAATTACAGACCACTTTTATTGTGGACACTAACGATGTGTCCTTAATGCTGTGGTTCCCATTGCCTTCTGCTTCCTCGTACTCTTTGTAAGTGCTCATTCTTCTCCTACGAAGGCATTTTCTAACCGCAAGGCTATCCGCATATCAGCACTCTTTGACAACGCCGCTGGTAGGATGAGGGTGACTTCTCATAAAGAAAGTATTTAGCTGCCATTACTGATTATTTTTATTCAAGGTTCACGCAGTGCTTGGAGTCTAACCAGGTATTCAAGTACTTATGATTGCTAGACAAATGCGCTGTGAGGCTTTTTGCAAAGCCGAAATATTCGTGTACGAAGGCGATGTTGCAAATGGGCGAGTACACTAGCGATCGACCTGGAGCTTGTTTGAAGCCTATTAATTGAGAACATTTTATAGCCACATATCTCACCTGAAAAGTGGACAGAGGTAGTGACTAAAGGTTTCTCATCACCCGACTAAAATCCACCATCCTGCACAATATGAGGCAATGTACCTGGTTATCCTTCAGTCGGACGGCAGTCTACATTACTAAACAGCTTAAAACGGTGCACAGTTTCACTTGCAGATTTCCTGTCTAACGGCTTCCAAGGGCAATACTATTTGGATTTTCGATATTTTATATATTAGGGCCAATCGAAGGAAAACGTAAATAAACGGTTTATTATTTCAAAAGTAATCGCCATACAGTTATCCCACTCTGAGACAAGACGGTCAGCAGCTTCAAGGAAAAACGAAACCATGACTGTCGCAGAAGTGTGCCTCCTCTTCGGGAACAAATCAATGATCGCAAATGTCTCTCTTCAGGACTCCAAAAATATGAAAATAGCTTGGTGAGAGATTAAGACTTTATGGAGGAAGTGTAAGGTCTTCCCAGCGAAACTCCTGCTGCGTACTCGAAACAACCTTGGCAACTTGCGGGCGGGCATTATCCTGCAACAGAATGATGCCGTCCGTCAACATTCCTGGGCGTTCGGAGCTGACAGCACTCACCAGTTTTTTGCAAAGTATCCACGTAGCGATGTGCGTTGATTGTGGCACCGTGTTCTAGGAAGTAAATGAGCAGCGGGCCCTAGCAGTCAAATAAAAAAATCATCGTGACTTTCCCGGATGTGGCATGCCTGCTGTTTGTACTACGCAGCAGAAGTTTCGCTGGAAATCCCCTGCACATCGTCCACACAGTCTTCATCGATCGGCATGCGATTTCCATATCTCTGGAGCCGTTAAGAAAGACATTCGTAGCCGTCGATTTACTTCGACGATGAGGTGCACACGTCTGGCTACAATCATGGTTTCGTAAAGATTTTTCCATGAAGTAAAAGACCGTCTTGTCGCACAGTGGGATTTATCTATTGACCTGGTGATTATTTTTGGAAAGAAGTTTGCCTCTTATAATTATTGACTGAATTTAAAAATTTAAAATGCTGTCATAATCCACTCGTTATGATGTGTAATGTTCCGTTAAAGGTTTAGACCAACAAGTCAAATATTAAAGTTAAAAATCGTGTATAGGTCTAGAGGAAGCGTATCTCAGGGCGCGCTGGTTATCCAGACTATACTTATCCTGTATTTGAGAATGAGAGCACTTATGACTTACAACGAACTTTATACATAATTTCGAACCTTTTAGGTACACTTACTCGCCGACACCAACCACATAACAGTGAAAGAAAGACATCTATCAGTTGCTATATTTTCAGTGTTTCCATTTGCAGTGTTTCCGCAGTAAACGTTCAACATCAGGTACGACGTTTTAATTTGTTACCTCTTTACTTTATTACTTCTTTACTACTTCTTTCGCAACGCATTTGCTGATAGAATCCGCGTATAACCCTGCTCTACCAGCAGAATTATGTACTTGTAAGATATGTAATTGAGGAGATGTGACGTAATAACCATAGAGGTGAATGGAAAAAAAAGCAAAGCAGAGCGCAGGCTACTCACACTGTACTCATCCAATGTTTCACAATATTACGGCAGAGGCATTGGTATTAAGCTACGCTGAAGAGCCAAAGAAACTAGTACACCTGCCCAGTATGATGTAGGTCTCCGTAAGCACACAGAAGTGCCGCAACATGACGTGGCATGGACTCCACTAACGTCGGAAGTAGTACTGGAGGGAACTGACACCTTGAATCCTGCACTTCTGTCTATAGATCCGTAAGAGTACGAAAGGAAGGAGATTTCTGAACAGCACGTTACAAGGCATCCCAGATATGCTCAATAATATTCATGTCTGGGGAGTCTGGACCCCAGCGGAAGTGTTTCAGCCCAGAAGAGTATTTCTGGAGCCACTCTTTAGTGATTATGGACGTGTTGGTTATCGCATTGTCCTGCTGGAAGTGCCCAAGTCCGTCGGAATGCACAATGGACATGAATGGATGCAGGTGATCAGACAGGATGCTTACGAACCTATCATCGGTCAGAGTCGTATCTAGACTTATCAGGGGTGCCATATCACTCAAAATGCTCACGCCACACACCATTACACAGCCTCCACCAGCTTGAACAGTCCCCTGCTGACATGCAAGTTAACGGGTTCATGAGGGTGTCTCCATACCAGTACACGTCCATACGCTCTATACAATATGAAACGACACTAGTCCGACCAGGCAACACGTTTTCAGTCATCAAAAGTCCAATGTCGGTGTTGACGGGCACATGAGAGGTGTAAAGCTTAGTGTCCTGCAGTTATCAAGGCTACATGAGTGGGCGTTCGGCTCCGAAAGTCCATATCTATGATGTTTCGTTCAACAGTTCGCACGTTGACACTTGTTGATGGCCCACCATTGAAATCTGCAGCAATTTGCGAAAGGGTTGCACTTCTGTCACGTTCAAAGATTCTCTTCAGTCGTCTCGTAGGTCCCGTTCTTGCAGGATATTTTTTCGGCCGCATCGAAGTCCGAGGTTTGATATTTCACCGAATTCCTGATATTCACGGTATACTCTTTGAAATGGTCGTACTGGAAAATTTCCACTTCATCACTACCCCGAAGATCTTGTGTCCCTTTGCTTGTGCACTGACTATAACACCTCGTTCACACTCACTTAAATCTTGATAACCTGCCATTGTAGCAGCAGTGACCGATCTAGCAACTGCGCAAGACACTTCTTGTCTTGTACAGACGTTACCGACCGCAGCGCCGTATTCTCTGAATCCTCATACCCATACCAGTTTCTTTGGCTCTTCAGTGTAGGTGACCGAACTTGACAGTGAAGTATGTGCGGTGGCATCGCTATTAACAGCATAAATACGTCTCCACACCAAACACACACTCGTCACACGTGCCTACTGTAAACAGTATACTTACGACTGCACCTAACATCCCATAAAGGAAAGGTAGCCACTGTGCGAGAAGAAAGGAAACAACGCTTTCAGAGGCCTGCCAGCCCACAGTGCCGGAGGACTGGCTCTGCTGCTACTCTCGCTGCCTGTTCTGTGTTGCTGACGGTATCTCGAGCGATTCACTATAGGGCCGGCGCGTGGCTGCAGCGAGCAAGAAGTTCGCCTCTCCGCCTTTGGCAGGCGCGATGTAAGCCGCTAACGTCACCCGGCAGAAGGGTACTCACGCGTGGCGGGATGTGTTGCGCGGAGTTTGCGCAGGCTTAGGGCCCATGGCGAGCAACGGAATGCGACGGCATGGCTCCGCTGACAAACTGCTTTGCTCTGCAGGCCTATGTCTACGGGACAAAAACGCATATAAGTTTTGCGGAGGAGAGTTCAATACGTTATTATTATTATTATTATTATTATTATTATTATGTGCGATTAGACTCTGCTGGATCGCGCAAAGCTTCTTGATTATTTTTCCTTTTTTTCCACACTGTTCACATTTTTTTCTGCATGGGTTCTCTTCCTTTTCTCTGTGCATTTTGTTCCTGCGTCCTTCGGAGTTCCGTTCTCCGACTTAACTTCTCATCTGTCAAGTTTCTGCTTAAATACCGTTCTGTTCAAAATATCTGAATAATTTATCTGAGCTTTTTCTAGGACCATTTTGACCTCTGGTATACAGGGTATAGATTTAAGTCCTTATGTGTATTTAAGAAATTCGTGCGTAAGTCTTGTTTTGGGAAGCCAAGAGACGTGCCCATAAAATTTAATATGATGCAAGGTTGGACAATTTCTCAGTTGTTTGACGAGACTGTAGTCTATAGCCCTCTTCTGTTTTCTTTGGCCCTAGTATATTTCTGATGGCTTTACGTTCTTCCTTTAATAAGTTTTCTAGGTCACCTTTTATGTGGACTGTCAGGATTTCACTGGCATACAGGACTTTGTATTATACTGCCTAATTTTAGTGAAACGATAATTCAATGGACACCCTAGCTGCAAACAGGCGTTGATATACTTAATTGGGGACATGTTGGAAATGAGTGCCCCGACCGGGACTCGAACCCGGGAACTCCTGCTTAAATGGCAGACGCTCTATTCATCTGAGCCACCGAGGGCACAGAGGATAGTGCGCCTGCAGGGACTTATCCCTTGCACGCTCCCCGTGAGACCCACATTCACAACATGTCCACACGACTACATTCGTAGTGCGCCTAGTAAATGTTTGCCCCATCATACTCATTGCTCGTGGTAGATTAATCCACCAAGTCCCGTACGAGTTCGGGCATAGCGTGTGCGTTGGCACAAGAGTAATGAGTATGATGGGCAAACATCTCACTTGATCGTTCTGTGGAACTGCTGCTCGTGTTGATCGTGAGGAGGGTCACAGTCAGCGCTATCTAATTCAAGATCTTAATAGGTCCACGCGACTAGCGCTCGAGAGGACAGACACTCTGACCACTCGGCTGTGTAGGATCGTACAGCCACGTCATGCACTTTCACTTAGTAAATGGGCCTTCAGAGTGGAATTGTCGAGAGCAGCACCGACTGTCACCATGGTGACCGTTGTTGCAGCTTCCCTTGACATGGCAGCGGAGAGAGGCGCGCTCAGAGTAATTCAACAACCAACAACACTAGATGCAGAATCGGAGCCAGTTCATCTTTTCAGACATATTCTGGGTCTGCATAACACATCCAGATGGACGTATCCGCGTATTGAGAGTCCCAGGAGATATAACGTTATCAGATTGCTTTCGCGATCGTCATACAGGCCAAATAACTGTCATGATGGTGTGGAGCGCTATTGGCTGCCAAACACGATGACCTATGGTTCACAGAAATGGTAATTTGGACTGCAGAAGTAACATTTTTGACGTTTGAGAACCAGTGACTCAGCTGTGCCTTGGAGATCTCTACGACGTTGTCTTTCAGCAAGATAACGCAACACAACGTGTTGCCAATACTGTCCTGGCGTACCTCGATATAGCGGTGGTTCGACTGTTTTCCTGGCCAGCACATTGCGACATCAGATCACGCGTGGGTGAGAGACTGGGACACCACCACTCGCCAGGCGCTACGATACAGACCAAGTAACTATGATGATGGTATGGAGTGCACTGGGTACCAAAGACGATCACCTCTGGTTCAGATAGACAGTAATTTTTACTGCAGCAGACATATTCTGGCGTGTTAAGACTGCCAGGTCTGCTACATCATCGAGAGTTCTGTGGCGTTATTTTCCAACAAGATAACGCAACACCTCATGTTGCCAGTATTTTCCTGACGAACGCGATATAGTGGTTGTTCTACTCTTGCTCTGACCAGCACATCGTGATAATATCAGATCAACCATTGGTGAGAGGCTAGGATACCATCACCTGGCAGCAGCTACGACAGACGAAGCAGCATGGAATACCATACCCGTATCTTAACATCGAGTACAGATTTAAGTGTCAGGAAGTCGTTTCTGAAAGTATTTGTATGGAGTGTAGCCATGTATGGAAGTGAAACGTGGACGATACATAGTTTGGACAAGAAGAGAATAGAAGCTTTCGAAATGTGGTGCTACAGAAGAATGCTGAAGATTAGATGGGTAGATCACATAACTAATGAGGAAGTATTGAATAGGATTGGGGAGAAGAGGAGTTTGTCGCACAGCTTGACAAAAAGAAGGGACCGGTTAGTAAGACATGTTCTGAGGCATCAAGGGATCACCAATTTAGTATTGGAGGGCTGCGTGGAGGGTAAAAATCGTAGAGGGAGAGCAAGAGATGAATACACTAAGCAGATTCAGAAGGATGTAGGTTGCAGTAAGTACTGGGAGATGAAGAAGCGTGCACAGGATAGGTTAGTATGGAGAGCTGTATCAAACCAGTCTCACGACTGAAGACAACAACAACAACAACAACAACAAGGGCAGATTCTGTTGTTGTGTCTAGCAGACGACACCGCCTCGCAGAACGACGTCAGGTGTATGACAACACCGTAAGTGGGGGACTTGCCGTTCGGAAGGACTCGTTTAGCGGAAGCTGCATCAAACCAGTCTCAGGACTGAAGACCACAACAACAACAACATCTGTCATACAAAGTCAGTCCGATTCCATGCCTATCCGGGTAGCATGCTGCCAAACTATGCTGCTTCAACTTTCAACTCTATGCCAGAGTGCAACAATCGTAGTGACTGCCGAGTGTCGCATCCTAGTCTTCGGTAACGACCTGGTGTTGTCACAGTGTGCTGGCCAGTGCAACAGTCGAAGAACCGCTGTATCGAGGTAGGTCAGGACATTACTGACAACACGCGGTGTTACGTTATCTTATCTTCTGGTAAACCTTCCGGGATGTAAGGTCGTGGTCCGTGAAACTCTTCAGCTCCTAACGTTTCGTCCAGAGCTGCGCTGGACATCTTCAGAGGGGTGTTTCTCTTCCGGTGAGTCTTGCCGACTGACGGGTCGGACGTCTGAGAGCGACTTATATATCGTAGAAAATGGGCGTGACCAGAGTTACACGTGATATGCAGAGATAATCTTTGTCAGAGATAAAACTTAACTATCGATCGTAATCTCATCACGGATAAAACTGTCTAGCAATTTTATCTCTGACAAATATTATCTCTGCATATCACGTGTAACTCTGGTCACGCCCACTTTCTACGATATATAAGTCGCTCTCAGACGCCCGACCCGTCAGTCGGCAAGACTCACCGGAGGAGAAACACCCCTCTGAAGATGTCCAGCGCAGCTCTGGACGAAACGTTAGGAGCTGAAGAGTTTCATGGACCACGACCTTACATCCCGGAAGGTTTACCAGAAGATATGTCATCCGGTCGTGAAAGCTTTCATACTATGATTACGTTATCTTGTTGAAAGATAACGTCACAGAGCTCTCGAAGACATTGGAGACCCAGGAGTCACGTGAGAAATTTAACTGCTGCAGGCCAAATTACCGTCTGTGTGAACCAGAGGTCATCGTTATTGTATCCCAATAGCGCTCCATACCACCATAACGGTTCCTTGGCCTGTGTACGATGACGGATGCAGTCTGAAGACGTTCAATCTCGTCGTATATGTCCATCTGGATCACTAAGAAAAACCGAAACATGTCTGAATAGACGAACGGGCGCCACTCTGTATCTAGTGATGTCATTTAAAAGCATTTTTTAGTAAATTTGGCACTGTGAATACTTCCAAATCACCTACAAATTTAATCGTGAATCCTTCCTGTCACACTGTATACGCAAAACAAGTCAAATTCAGTGATATGTTATCCTCCCTTGTAACGAAATTTTAGTGCCCAACAGTGACTGGAGAACGCCGCATAATCAGATAGTGCGTGAGTAGAACTTCATCCGTGATGGTCGATTGCCTGAAGGTGCTGCTTTTTCGTTTCCCCTCTGGCAGATTACGCTCGGCGTGCACCTCAAGCACGCAGGGCGGCGTCTTGTGTGGCGTCGTGGCACGGCACTTGTATTGATTCTCGGCACCGCAACGGGCGGCTGGTGCCGCCTCAGCCTAAGGCGCTTTGCCGAAGACGGCTGCGGCGGCGGCGGCGACGGCGGCGGTGAGACGTCTCCTCCTCTCCAGCACACACACGAGATCGGCAGAGTGCCGCGAGCGCTCAACGTCCACACCTCACATACGCCGGGTGACGTCAATGCGACCCAGGGTGGCATATCAGGCGTTGCGCGTTCCGCCTGTAGCGTCCATCTGGCGAACTTGCATTTGTTATACCTTCCTCATGTCAGTAGGCTTCCTCTCAAAGCAGAGACCGACTGACACTTTCGGAGAAAATGGGATGCAGTATCGCTTAAGATACTGCATTATTAACATTTCATTTCCAAATCTCGCCTGTTTAACCGTTTCTGTAGCTACTGTGTACTTCAGGGAAGGAGGTTATCTCCAGCCTGGAGGTAATGGTTCGGTGTTTCCCTTTACAAAGAAATGGTTCAAATGGCTCTGAGCACTATGGGACTTAACTTCTAAGGTCATCAGTCCCCTAGAACGTAGAACTACTTAAACCTAACTAACCTAAGGACATCACACACATCCGTGCCCGAGGCAGGATTAGAACCTGCGACCGTAGCGGTCGCGTGGTTCCTGACTGTAGCGCCTAGAACCGCTCGGCCACCCCAACCGGCTTCCCTTTACAGAATGACTTGCAGAGATTTGAAGAATGGTGCAGACTTTGGCAGTTAATCCTGAACGTAAATAAATGTAACATATTGCGCAACTGCACTGTCGATGATAAATTGCTTGAAACAGTAACCACAGCAAAATATCTAAATATCCGGAACGACCTAAAGTGGAACGGCCACATAAAACACATACCAGGAAAACAAGACGAGAGACAGATTCATAAGAATAATCTTAAGGAAATGTAACTTATCCACGAAGAAAGTGGCTCAAACCCATTTCAGAGAAACTTCTGTAAGTCCGAACAGAAAGCAGCATCTTGCAGGAGCGCTATCGGCTGGAGCAGGAAATGAACAACGGTAGTGCCTATATTCTTCTCCTTATTCTGATTAGCCGGAAGGCCTCAGTGTTAAATACTTCCGTGAACTGTTTTTGGAACTTGCAAAATCTACATCTACATCTACATTCATACTCCGCAAGCTACCTGACGGTGTGTGGCGGAGGGTACCTTGGGTACCTCTATCGGTTCTCCCTTCTATTCCACTCTCGTATTGTTCGTGGAAAGAAGGATTGTCGGTATGCTTCTGTGTGGGCTCTAATCTCTCTGTTTTTATCCTCATGGTTCCTTCGCGAGGTATACGTAGGAGGGAGCAAGATACTGCTTGACTCTTCGGTGAAGGTATGTTCTCGAAACTTCAACAAAAGCCCGTACCGAGCTACTGAGCGTCTCTCCTGCAGAGTCTTCCACTGCAGATTATTTATCATCTCCGTAACGCTTTCGCGATTGCTAAATGATCCTGTAACGAAGCGCGCTACTCTCCGTTGGATCTTCTCTATCTCTTCTATCAGCCCTATCTGGTACGGATCCCACACTTCTGGGTAGTTACGTGATCGATAGCCGTCCTGGGTGTTGTAGTTGTAAACTCTGAGGAGTGGAGGACTGATTCGAGAGTATATAACTGGTAGCTGTATTCTGAGATGTGGTCATCCACGAAATATATTTTCCAGCCTGGAAAGCTAAAGCAACTGCAAAACGCGTTTCTCGTACATGGATGTTGAGTGCTCAACGATTGCATGGTTGGATGAAAGAATGTTGCCTCGCTGTGGAAACGAGGTCCTTGAACTAGGTAGTGTGGTCAAGACACAAATTGGACGGTTGGTGACTTAGTGAACGACAAGGTCTTGGCGAGGTTTCCATTAAAGCCAATAAATTATATTCGTATCCGGGGTATTTGTGGAAATTGTGGTGTTTTCGGTGACTCCTTCCCTACTGACGTGGAACTGTACTCTATAAAGTTCGCCGGCCGGGGTGGCCGAGCGGTTCTAGGCGGTTCAGTCCGGAACCGCGCGACTGCTACGGTCGCAGGCTCGAATCCTGCCTCGGGCATGGTGTGTGTGATGTCCTTAGGTTAGTTAGGTTTAAGTAGTTCTAAGTTCTAGGGGACTGATGACCTCATATGTTAAGTACTATAGTGCTCAGAGCCATTTGAACCATTTCTACAAAGTTCCCTCTTAACATTAAACGTTCAATGTTATAAGTCCAAATTTAATGCAAATAACTGAGTAACACTGTGAATGTAATATTTTAGATGTGTTTTAAGAGGACAACTTCACATCGAAATTGAATTTACGTAAGTTCCAGTGGTGTCAGCATCTAGGGTTCGTATGCAGTTGATAACCTTAATGAAAACAGAAGTTGATCCAAGGTCGTCTTTCAGCGGTGACTGTAGTAAATCTTTAATTTCTTCATATCCACCTTTTATTTACACTTCTCTCAATTCATAGACATATCATGAACATCTTCTGCAACAAATAGTCACAGTTAGGATAACAAAACTTTGCACGCAGTAGCTTTTTCTTCACACCATTCACACAAAGAGTCTCGTTAGTTGTGATGATCTATCCTGTGTATTAACGCAAATTTACAGTATATTTAGTCTTATAATGTTCTAGAAGCATCCAGAACATTCGTTGGTCAAACTGGCACTGTATAACCTTCGCTTTAAATATTTAAGGCAAATCAAAAATATTTTTCAAAATTACAAATGTTAAGGCACATCATAATAGAATATCATATAGGTTGGTAAATTAAACAAATGTAAGTTGCATTTTTATTAAGTTACGTTAAATTAGTTTTATAAAACAAAATTAGGAGAAAGACTATATAATACATTTTGCTGTGACATTTATGGAAAGACTACTTCTCGTGGCACAACCCGGCGGTATCGTGAAAAACTGCCGATATACGCTATAAGACAAAAAGAAAAGAAGGACGCACCACCAAAGAATTATCGGAATGAAGCGCAAATCGGTATATGTGATGTACATTACCGATAAACAAACAATTACAGTTTCAGAAAAATTGCATTACTTATTTAAAAGAAAGAGCTTTACAAACTGAGCAAGTCAATAACACCTTGTTCCACGCCTGGGCCTTATGCAAGCGGTTATTCTGCTTGACATTGATTGATAGAGTTGTTGGACGTTCTCCTGAAGGATTGGTACCAAACTGTGTCCTACTGGCGTGTTAGATCACAAAAATCCAGAGCTGGTTGTTTGGAGGGCCATACGGACGAAAGGAATGTTTGACTTTTGTACTGTGAATTGTTTCCCAGTAAGAATTCATAATTTTAATTTCGATTATAAAACGTTAGTTACTTGAAAAGTTGAAATATTTTTACATTAAACTCTTCAGCATCCATTACGTTTCCCCATGGAAAACAGTAACGGACAAATGCCCGCTAAAACTTTTTGCACAAACTATTACTCTTTTTACAAAATTTTATTGACATTTTCGCTCATTTCTGGGTCGTGTTTCGCAATTACACTTTCGATTTGGTCCTTCAATTCTGGAACCGTTCTCTGTTTGTTCGCATAAACTCGTGATTTTGCGTCACCGCACAATAACAGTTAAGCGCCATCATGTCACAAGCTCTTTATGGCCAGTCCTGGTGCACATGGCGTGAGACGGTAAGACCTGGAAGTTTCCCCTTCAACAACGCACCATAGTGATTCGTGTGTGGTAACGCAGGTCTCGCCCTACCGCTCGAACCAGTTTTCGAGTTCTATTCCCCTGCATTTGTGGCCAAAGATACTCATCGTGTCACGATAATGGACGCTCTTCACCATCACAGCATTGCTAGTAACATTCTCGAAAAAGTAAAGCCTACCTCCCTTAACACACAGTGAATCTGTGTGCACGTATCGGCCGTTGAACTGTTATGGAAGCTATCTCGTCAAGCTGAATCCGAAAGTAAAATTTGTCGACGTAGCCGTCGAGTTGAAAATGCACCTCAGTGCTAAAGGAGACACTCTTCGCGAAACTCTCATGCACATTTTGGTTTTCCAGTACACATTTGGCGATTTCACGCCATTGCAAATAGTCTGTTGGCACTAGTTGTGACGTCAGTTGAACTTTGTAAGACTGTAGATGAAGATCCTTCGTCATAATTTGTTACATAGTGACCTTCGATCAATTCTGTTCTCGTTATCGAGGTTCGGGGATTTTGGGCTCCTGGGAAAATACTCGTATTTTTAGCAGATCAGCTTTCGTGTAACGTCAGCAAGTGAGCCACTTTACTCAAAAGTCTGAATCAACCGTCGAATTTTCAATGAATTGTATATGCCGATCGAAAGCTGTACACTATCTACAAAATGTGTAGCGAACTTTACACGTATTTATAATAAGTATTTATAAATTGTGCACCGTTTTCATTCCGATCGGTTGGCGACGATTGCTGCTACAACATTGCGATTAGTGAAAATGAATCGCTTGACCATAGAACAACGCACTGTCATCGTCCAGATGAAAAGAACTGGGATTACAGTACCTAGCATCGATCCGGGCTCTTCTATTACAGCTATCTACATTTCACAACTGAGCAACCTGATCAGAATATCGCTCGTTTTTGCTAGCAGAACAGATGTTTGTGCCAAGTCCAATATCACTGCAGACGCACAGATGACGAAATTCGACAATGATAATGGAGGAAATCAACTGTTGTCATGGTGAAGGAGGTATCTTGGCATCCATCTAAGTTGTTTAGTAAGAAACCATAATCAGAATGGCCTCTGCTCTATATGGTGCTTCAGTAAGATTGCACAATTTAAATTGTGCACCATTTTCATTCCGATCGGTTGGCGACGATTGCAACTACAACATTGCGATTAGTGAAAATGAATCGCTTGACCATAGAACAACGCACTGTCATCGTCCAGGTACCTACTTCACCATGACAACAGTTGATTTCCTCCATTATCACTGTCGAATTTCGTCATCTGTGCATCTGCAGTGATATTGGACTTGGCACAAACATCTGTTCTGCTAGCAAAAACGAACGATATTCTGATCAGTTTGCTCAGTTGTGAAATGTAGATAGCTGTAATAGAAGAGCCCGGATCGATGCTAGGTACCGTAATCCCACTTCTTTTCTGTAGTCTAGTAAACAAAGTAAGGCTTGATGGAAACAGAATTATGTGTGTGGCTCGACATAATGTATGTTCTCACGCAAAACGGAGTTGAGAGCTGTGCGCGAAATTTGAAGCGTCAGTTTCAAGTATGTTGATAGGATCGGTTGCTTCCTCCTCCTTTCGTACTTGTTAAGATTCTTTACTTAGGTTTTTACCTGAAAAAGTAATTTCATCTGTAAGAAATTGTGCTACACGTGAAAAAATTACACTGCGTTGTGTTTCTCTGTTAAACTATCAGTTCTCCACTATATAGTGCACTGTGTCGAGCCTTAGGTCACATGTAGGTAAGGTACAACGGCAGAACCATTTCTAATAGGTTCATGCTTAATAAAGCATTTTCCCTTAACTTAATGGCTGCTTTACTCGTGCAGGAGTTAACAGACCTTCATTTTCTGATGCCTTACGCGGACAATAAAACAAAAGGAGGTGGCATTGTCAGGAAACTGCTGCGATATACAGTTGACAGACGCTTTGTTCTAGGAATGGCATCAAACAGTCAGCGTAAGGAAATTTAATGTGATGTATATGGATAGGAGTGAGGAACCGATATTTTTCGGTTGCACCGACATCGATCACTCAGACAAATTAATCCTGACCGTCATATACCAACCCTTACCGATAAATGACTAAATAATGAGGAATTGCAACTTAAATCAGTCGTGGTTAAGTCACGTATTAGAATAACATTCATTAGAATAACCTTTTTTGTTAAGTGGTTGGACTGCTTTGGTGCCGTTGTTCATCTGTTGATAGACTGCGAGCAACTACTGGCCTGTTGCAGTCGCCTTACCTTACTTACTCCACGAAACTAGGGAAGTGTGTATTAGTAACGGTTATATGGGATTGACCAACCGTAATCATCTAGATAATTCGCTATGGTCCTTTCTCTGGACGAATAAGTACTCCTGCAGGAAAACTGTTCCAGAATGAACAGTTTCTAGCCACTTAAATCATTACGTCAAACTACAACACCCATCTGAGCTATAGTTTTTAAACCATGTAACGAAATGCGTTTGCGCAGGAACATGAGGAAACTAAATTTTACCTCAATCAGTAAGGAACAAGCGTTTGAATCGGACTTCATAGAAGCTGCAACCAGCCTTGAAGATATCTTTCGCATATTCAGACGAAACGTTGGGTTTCTGTTGAGAGAGCCATTCGCCCACAATAGCCCGGCATATTTTAATAACTTTACCATCTCACTGTAGACGATGAAAGACATAGAAAAGAATGCTTTCAAGGAAATGACGTTTTTCTATTTGTGTCGTCATTTGTCTGACTGGTTTGATGCGACCCGCCACAAATTGCACTCAGAGTAGTCCTCGCATCTAAAGTCCAATATCCTTCTTCCCATAGAGTTTTTACCCTCTATAGCTCCCTCAAGTGCCATTGAAGTTATTTCTTGATGTCTTAACACTTGTTCTACAATTCTCTCCGTTCTTCTTGTCACTGTTAACCATATGTTTCTCTCTTCGCCGATTCTGTGTAGGACTTCATTTCTTATCACTGATGTTCAACACGATGCCATACCTGAAAACCCCTCGATTTCTTTTCCAGTTCCCCCACAGTCCATGATTCACTGCCCCACAGTGCTACGCGCCAAACGTACATTCACATGACTTTCTACTTCACATTAAATAGACTCTTTTGGCCACGCATGCTCTCTCTGCCCGTACTAGTTCGCTTTCAATGTCGTCGCTGCTTCAGCCATCATGTGTCATTTAGCTTCCAAGGCAGCAGAATTCCTTCACTTTGTGAAATTCATAGTCCTCAATTTTGAGGTCAAATTTACCGAAAATTTCGTTTCTGTCAACCCTCGTGTCGAAGGTCTTAGAATGTATATCCCACGACTGGCTAACAGACTACCTAACTACAAACAACCTACTATACGAATACCAGTCATGCTTCTGTAAACATCGCAGCAGACCATTGGACTTAGTAAAGGTAAAGAATGATTTGAAGTCGTTGATGCACAAGAGGCCACTATCACGTGCTTCTTAGACTTCAACAAAGCCTTTGACACCGTCTACCCACTATTACGACATTTTACTTGCCAAACTCAGCAGCTTAAATTGCTCGCCAAGTGTAGTGCAGTAGTTTCGCTCATACCTAAGTGTCTCCAGCAATATGGCACCATCAAATCACTATGGAGGCAGGTAGTATTAGGTGTCCCACAGGATTCGATATTAGGTCCTACACTTCTTAACTGTACGTAAATGATGTGGCATCAGTTTTGTACCGTTGCAAATACCACATATATGCTGATGATCTCCAGTTATATCTAAGTGCAAAACCTACAAACCTGAAGCCCTGTGTGCACTATCAGAACTGACGCAGGAGACAGGGCTAAAGCACAACCCATCCAAAACTCAAGCGGTACTGGTTGGTCATTCTAGGCTCATTAGCCCGAAAAATCGCGAATCCCTATCATCTTTAACACTAAATAGGACAAATATCAACTTCCTTTATTCTCTAGACTCTTGTCTAGGAGTAATAATAGAAGAAAATCTAAATTGGACTGAACACGTAACTGCATTGTGCAAGAAGGCACCAGCGTCTCTCCTTGCTCAAGAATATAAAAAGCTCTTCCCTCTTGACCTGAAAAAGGAACTTGCACAAACACTTGTCCTTCCAATTATTTATTACAGCAATGTTATCCTGCAAGGCCTTTCCCGGGAAAGATCACGGCGCCTGAAACTAGTTATGAATGCCTGTATTCTTATATCTGTGATGTTCAACTCTTAGTCAACATTTCACCATCATATGCACAGCTATCATGGCTACGTGCAGACAAGTGCACAGATTTCCATACCCTCTGTCTTCTCTACAGTCTTATCACAGAACATTGTCCCTCATATCTCTTCTCGACCTTAACGCTCTTGTCTGAAAGATAAGGCAGAAACACCCATCCCCATCAGAACAAAGTCCTTTCTGTCCCACTCCATCATCCAGCCACCTTCTCGAAGACCTTCCCAGTAGCAGGAACCCGTCTCTGGAACAGCCTCCCGCGCATTGCATTAGAGAATTAAATAACATCTCCAGCTCCAGAGGACAAGTAATGATATATCTACTAAGGCAACGATAAGATATCACTTGGCCCTGTACGCACTCGTTAGCCTTGTACAGCCATCATCCCAAACTCTGGTCTTCCTCATCTCCCAGTATTCTTAGCCGATATAGTCTGTTTAAATTTCCTTTTTCCAGAACTCGCTGTATCAGAAAATAATTTACTCACACTGCCACTTCAGACATTCAAATCATTTTAATACTGGTTGTCGTATTAAAATTGGTATTTCTAAGTTCACTATGATGTAATAGATATTGTATGTGTGAAACCATGGTCCGATGTAAGACACAGCCTGGATGGCCCTTGTCAGATCAGGTTAAACAAATAAATAATAAATAAAAATATAATTAATTTCGTCTTATTTATTCTAAGTCCACATTATATGCTCATGAGACTGTTCATTCTCTTCAACAGGACATGCAGTTTAGCACTTTCACTGACAGTGTCATCAGTGAATCTTATCATTGACCTCACTCTCGAATCTTTCAGTTCAAGTAAAGAAGAAAATTACGTCTTAAAAGCAGGAACAACGTATGGATAACATCTGAAGGGATAACGTTTGAAGTCGAGGAATTGGAAGCGAGCTAGAGTTCTCAGGAAACGATCTGGTGGCCAAACGTAAGGGAAGCCTACGCGTGGACATTTCCCATGTTAACAGACTGAAGAGTCTCACGGGGCACATGCCCTACTTCGGCGGTGTCCTGCATGTGCACGTGTTTGGATCGAGGCAATTTCGTCCTCTTTCCGGTCTCCATCTTTTAGGCGGCTACGCGCTGCACAGCGTACGCTCTTGTTTCGTCCGGACGCATCTGCAAACACGCCACGTCGCGGTGAAAGAGGAACGAATCAAAGGCAGCCTGGCTGGGCTGGGAATGTCCCCCGTTCGACAGCAACTGCCCGCCCAGAGAACTGCCCCCCCCCCCCTCCCTCCCCCTGACCATAGTTGCGCGCCACGCGTGTACACGGCCGGGCGTGTTTGCAGTGTTCGGCTCGTTTGAAAGCGCTCGGGCAATCGCGCCGCACCCGGTTTTGCAACGCTCGCGTGCTGGTCCGTGTGTGCCGTGTACACAACGGCGCCTGCCTGCACCGAGAGAAAATATTTCCCCTTCCGTTTTTTCATTGCAAACATATTTGCACCGAAACTCGTTCGTCTCTCACTGTGCCATACAACAGACGCAAAAACCAGAGGCTGAAAATCGTGAAACTCCGTGTTACTAATCGTAATAAAGTACTGTCCTTGTATACAACAAGACAGTTCTCGGGTAATTTTAGCACACAAACTAAGAAAACTAAAAGAGAAATTGCAGAATGAATTTTCTCTCTGCAGCGGAGTATGCGCTGATTTGAACTTTCCTGTCAGATTAAAGATGGGTATCAGACTCCAACTCAAACCTGGGAACCTTTGCCTTCCACAGGTAAGTGCTGTGCCAACTGAACTACTTCTCTGTCCTCACAGCTTTACTTTGGCCAGTTCCTTCCAAGATAGATGACAGGTACAGGACTGGAGGGAGCAATGCTATGAGGGTGATTTGTGAGTCATGCTTGGATAATCGAGCGGGTGGCGCAGTGTTTAGCCCATTGGACTCGCATGCTACAGGACGGCAATTCAAAAATCCCCTTTCGCCCATCCAGATTTCCTTATGTGGCTCAAGGCAAATACTGGGACGGTTCCTTTTGTGACAGTGTGTTCGGATGGCCTACAGTTGGCGAGACATGCTCTACTGATGACAGGTGTGTGTGCGGCAGAAGGAGGCAGCCCCTGCATACAAGTGCCCTTTATTTGTTACTAGCCTTTCCCAGCAGCTTCGCCCTTGCATGCATTAGATATATTTATTGAACTTATTTGCTCCCCACGTCTCTGTATCCACCTCTTCCCCCTTCTGACTCTCCCATTCATCCCCCCACTTCTGTGTGTCTGTCCTCTCCTACCCACTCTCTCTATCCATCACCTCCTCCCCCTCTCCTTGTCCATTTCCTTGCTCCCTCTCTGACCCCATCTTCCTCCCACCTCCATCTGATCATATCCTCCTCCCACTCACTCTGTTCATCTCCTCCTCTATCATCTGAACCTATCCCTAGCCTAGCTCACTGGTACATGTAGCCTCAGCAGCACAGTTCAAAAAGAGGCCAGTAATAGTCGAACAGAGCATGCCTGTCATGCAGGGCAGCCTACATATCGGGGGGCCTGGGAAAACAGTTATTTCGCCTGATATATAGGCTGCACTGCAAAGCAGGTTGATTTGTCAGCCTGATACTGTTCCCAAACTACATACCTGTCATGAGAGCAGCCTATACACCAGGGTCTGGAAAAACATGTTTTGGTCTGTATTTCTGCTCCTACTGGAGCTCGGTCATAAACCCCACTGTGCTGATACTCATGAGGCATGCTTTTCCGGTGCCAGATTTGCTTTCAATTTGATTCAAGCATTTCCGAGGAGATCCCAGACACAGACATGTACATACACTTGGCTTCATTTATATAACAGGCAGAAACAGATACTTGGTCACAGGTGTTGGTCTCTGGAATCTCGGCGAGTGTAGCAAAAACACCACTGTGGCACAGCTCTCCACGCAGTGGCATCCTCATCAGCAGTAGTACATGCCAAGCATCAACTGATGCTGCATCAGGCCCTGTGAATGTTTCGTGTAACTAAGCCCATAGAGGTCTAGCCACGTCATATGCTGTTGTACTGGTGAAGATGGCCAAGTGACCCAGTGCCCTAAACTCCACACTGGAAGATGGACGACTATGTCTGGGTGCTTCAGACCCACTGGTGCAGGGCACAGGAGACCTGAGTTCAAGCATCGGAAAATGTGAAGGCTGTTGGATCCCAGTGAGTAGACCTGCAATGTCAGCACAGTGCAAGCCCGCCAAGAGCCTGGACGGTCAGGCAGCAGTCGACGGCTCGAGACCCAGTCAGAGTGCTAGCAACTGTTTCAGAGCTATGTATCTTCGCGACAGCTTCCGACACTAGCTGTCTGATGATGACTGACTGGCCCTGTTAGGAGTAAATAATGTTGTCAGGAGGCTGATTATGTGGAAGACGTGGCACTGCCGCATTCTTACAACACGCAGAAGCTTAGCGAAGGGTGGTCAATATCCGAGAACTTGGTCATTCCCTCGCGAAAGTACGTCGGAGTGCGCGAGCGCCTAGTTGCTGAGGGTGCTGTATCGTTATTAGTCGTTGGCTGCGGAGCCAGAGCCCAAAACAGTGCGCTCGGCACCGGTTGATTCATTACGCTTTGAAAGGGTACGAATGATTATCTTCCCCACCTTAGCCTAACCCGAGCTTGCGCTCAGTCTCTAATCGCCCCATTGTCAATGAGACGTTAAACTCTAATCTTCGATTCTTCATTAAACCTCAGTAAACTCAACACCTCGCTCCACAATTGATCTTATAAGCAAAGAAACTCGTATGTAGACCATATGCAGATAATCTGTGCACATTTTTATCGAGACAAAACCATATAACGCACGAAAACATTTCTCAGTACTTACTGTGAAGCAACAGGAACCATGATCAACTCCAACAGAACCAATATAATGAACTAAGGGAAAAGTCTGAAGCATGACGAACAACAATGGTTGCCCACAGCAACAAACATACGAAGTCTAGGGCTAGATGTCGCACCGAACTCAAGAGAAGATGTAGACTACCAATTGCTGCTCACTGCTGAACAATGTTGGACCTTCCAGGCAAAGTCTCGATACAAGCCAGAAAGTAAGACTAGTGAACAACCTCATTTTACCGAGAATGTATTACATAGAGTGTATTCTGTCAATACCAGCGTCTATAGCCAAACGTGTGCAGTCGGTGATTGGACATTGGTATACCGTGGAAATATTGTCAAAGTAAAATACAGCACACGAACATTGCCTGAAGCAAAATTCAAAGCATTACTGCAGATTGCAAGTGTAATATTTACGAGGGTATTTCAAATGTAATATTTACGTACATCCACGCACTTGTTCAAACTATTTCCTCACTCAGGGGGAGGGAAATGCCTATTAGCGGTTTTCCCAAAAGATGCAAACTGTAACCCTCATACTACACGGCGGCTTCCTGAATGTGACTCTTTCCACCATAAAGATATGCCAGGTGCAACGTGCACGATGGATTTCTTAATTTCAGTTAAGTCCCCTTAACTGCATTACGATAACTGTAACACACTAAAGGGAAAAGCAGTGACATCTCGTCAGGTATTGGTGATACAGAGCACCTGAAGTGAGTTTTCTTTGATTTCCGCAAATCATTTCACGAAAGTGATAGCTCGGTTCCTACTAAAATTGATGGACCGGAACCTTGATGTTACTTTACCCACAACTAAGACTTGTAAAATGAATACTTACGCTGGATGATATTGTCATTATTATTATTATTATTATTATTATTATTATTATTATTGTATTCATTTTATTTTCGTAGCTAAACGTTGTATGGCATAAAAAATGCTTGGATTTCTTGCAGCGTAAATTCAGAGTAAAACATCGAGCTTTCGACGATTACGTCAATCGTCTTCGTTAGGACCAACTCTAAAGCTCGAGGTTTTACCCTTAATTGACGCGGCAAGACGTCCGAGAAGGTTTTATACAAGAGTGCCGTCGCGAAAGACTTCGTTCTCAAACGTTTTACTACGACGATTTTCTTCTACAAATTTTATGACACATTCAGCGACCCTGTGTCACTGACAATGAGCTTCCACAGAATGAAAATTAAAGCAAATAGATAAAAATAAAACAATTAATTCAATGCTACATTCACGGTATCCCACGTGACGAATTAAATTAAGCAGTGAAGGGTCTCGCGGTTCTAGGCGCGCAGTCCGGAACCGTGCGACTGCTACGGTCGCAGGTTCGAATCCTGCCTCGGGCATGGATGTGTGTGATGTCCTTAGGTTAGTTAGTTTTAAGTAGTTCTAAGTTCTAGGGGACTGATAACCACAGCAGTTGAGTCCCATAGTGCTCACAGCCATTTGAACCATTTTTAAGCTGTCAAGGAAACTGAAGGGAAATTGACGGAGTATTCCAATACCCTATCCACAAGACGCAATTTGTAGGCGTTGCTGGTTTTTACTTTTAGTTTTTACGGCTTTTTTTCAGAAAGACTCGTTTTTTTGGTGCCGTCTTGAGATGAAAGTGTCGAACTCTTAATTTTTCGATTAGGTCTACATGAATTTCAGTAACACGTAAGAATCAACAAGCGTCTTTGCAATACCTCTGGTAACATTCATTCCTACATCGAAGGGTATAGAGCGCCGTACGGGATCCGACAGATTATGAAACCCAGTGCTTTTCAGTTAAATACCACACCAGTTTCCAATGGGTCAGAGGAGGTATGAAATGGGAATGCCTGCTATTTTCTTTACATCAAAGGGAAACCACCTGGAAACGTAGATGGCTATTTTAAATTTATTTCAGGGTATGACATCCAAGTCAAAAACATGAAGGCCTAATGGGCATTTGAGTATACCTTTGTGTTCAGAGAGTTAACGTCGATGACTTGCTAGACACGTGCAGTGTACCAAATCTCCCGTGGGCGAGTCTGCAGTATCTAGGCCCTACAATTATATCCCAGCTGCCGCCTTTCCTAACACAAGGAGACCATGGGCTACACGCCTGCCACATGGTATTAAAATTCCCTCGGAATCTCAGGCCTCGAATCAAGTGCAAGAATAATATTGAAAGGGGTGCGAGGAGAAGGAGCCGCGGCGGTGCAGGGTTGGATTAGGCGGCCGACTTGGAGGGCGCCGCGCGATACGCAACACCCAGACCGGGCCAGCCGCGTGCGCTATTTATTGCAGCTCGCCCCACCCCTCGTTCGGATTCCTTAGCGTTCCTTGCTCCTTGTATCCTAGCAACGAAACTGCAACAACTGTTTAATTAAAATACTTGTAAGACTGTATTAGTTTATGAAAGCAGTTTGCCGCCCCGCTGCAGGGTAGCTGGTTTTTAGGAACTGCGGTTACTCGTCCCTGGCACGTTCTCTTAACCCTTCCTCTCTCTTCCCCTGAACCCCACCTTCCCGCCTCCCATGTTACTCCACGCTCTCTCCCTTCCCCTCCTCCAACTCCCGCCTCACGTGCCCACCCTCGCATTCGCGATTTAGCGCGCTGCAACATGTTGCCTCCGGTGACTCCACACCACACCGGTGCGGCCTAAGTGCTCTTCCGCCCACGCCCATACGGCGCGCCGTAATTAGTGAATTAAGTCCTTACGGCATCGAACCGTGTAAAAACTAATTACGGGAAAGGTAAGCAAACGGCACCGAAAGTTTGTAGGCGAGACGCCAGCCGGGGTCTGGCCGAACGCCTGGTGATTAAACCGCCGCTACGAATCCAAACGGCCCGCAAGAATTTTAATACGCTGCGTGCCGCCCCGTCGACAAATGCAAATTGCTGTCACCGCAGACAAATAGTGACCATTCTGTTAATGCTTATTTATTTTGTCGCGCCCGTTTGTGCCTACTGCTGTCCTGTGTGTGTGTGTGAATGTCTACGCGAATGTGTGGGTGGAAATGGGTGGGGGCGTGTGGCGCGGGAATAGTACATAGGATTGAATAAAGTCTCGCTCTAGTGTATACCTGACCGCAAAATGAAATTTGTCATGGTCAAGGGAGCACGGTTGACTGTACCGCCAACTAAAGTCCAAATGTAATACAGTCGTGTTTTTCACTGTACGTGCCACATACATGACACGCGGTAAACTGCACGGAAATATTCATTTCTAGTTAATCAATATACGTAACTAATTCAGTTCAATTCTACCGTCAAAAGGTATTCTCGATAAATGATAGGAGAACAGTGGCTAGAATGGGACCCTTAACGGGAGTTGGCACATCCTATATCGACAATGTTAAATCTCATTATCTTGCTTGCAGTATTTCAGAAATCATCGTAGCAATGGTCATGAAACATACACAGGATATTACGTTCTTAGAATACAGAACTAAAATTATTGCATTTCCGCCAGTGGTTTGGGCAATTTTCGGGTAAAATTTTGTATACTTTAACACCATGTTTTTATTTTACTTTATTAGACTATGTGTATCCATATTGCAATACCCGGGAAAACTTTAAATAAAATCGAGTATAAAAACAAAACAGAATTGACAATAACTCAAGTGGTAGGGATGTCACATCCTTCCGAGCCATGTATTACGCATGAAGATGTTATGAACAAAATCAATATTTTACGCATACAGTAACATACAAGCGGAGTGGAATGAAATAAAAGAAATTGAAGTTCCTCGGTTCTTTCACGAAGATGTGAGACATACTGTCCCATAATGTGGTATTTTAATGAACTGTCATTCGTGAACAGTAGACGAGAATACATTTTCTCGTACTTGTGTCTTCTTTTTCAATGTGAGGGCGGAGTAACTCTAAACAAGTTAGGAAACGTTTCACTGTCCATCCGCAGAAAGTTCTACGTGTAACATTTCCATTAACGGATTTCCAGTTGTATATTGCTCGTTTTGAACCGATTTCTGGACCAGAGTCTTGTTTTCTTCTTCCTTAAACACATTGCCAGAGGATATGTCATAAACGCTTTATCTATATTTGTAGGCATTTCCGCTAGTGCCAAAATACAGCATACACCAAAAGCGTCTGCTTCAAAGGTAACCTTAAATTAACAAGCTTTCTTGATACGTGTTCGGGTTTCTTTGACACATCCGTGGCTACATAGGACCGAACTTGACAGGCAAGTTTGCTCTTTTAGCAAGGCTTTAACAAGTTTATAAAAGTTTCATTGTCAATTCAAAGGAAGTTGTTATCATCGGTTTCTGAGAGTGCTATTTCCTTTAGTAGTTTATCATGGATATATCTCACATTTTAAGCCATTCTCTGCACCAACGTCTTGTTTTCCTCTTCTTCTTTAAACAAAATGCCAAAGTCAACGTCAGAAATGCTTTGTCTGCACTGTGGCCGTTCTCACTACCAAAATACACACGAACACGAACAGCGTCTGCTTCAAAGTGAGGTTAAAGTGACAAACATTGTTTGAACTTGTAAGGGCTTGCATGGCAAATCCGTGGCTAGATAAGAGCGATTTTGTCGAACACATTTGATCGTTTACGAGAGCCTTAACTGCTGCAAAGTAGCTGTTTGAAATGTGTTTCGATATATGCGTGAAGATAGACTATAGTATCGTCTACCGCCACCAGCTGGAGTTGCTGCTTCCCATAGGTGGCGCATTGCAGCAGCACCTGTTCCGGCTTGTTAGTACGCTAGTAGATATCGATGAGCGAAAGTGGAAACAGACAAGCACGGGCACCGGTGGACGGTGTGGTCTCTTGGAGGGAAGGAGTCACTGCTTCTGATATCCAGAAGAGGTTAGTAGCCATGTGAGGGGATATACCACCAAGCTGCAGATCCGTGTTTTATTGAGTATTAGAGTTCAGAGACGGCAAGAACTGTGCTGAAAAACGCAAAAGCACTGGGGATCCAGCAACTGCAAGTAAACGAGACAATGCCCAGCGTTACGACGAATTCATAATGGAACACAGGCAAGTGATTGTTTATGAACTAGAGAAGGATCTAGAGAAGGTAACAGGTCTGTTACGGGAAAACCTGTATACCATCATGAATATTTGGAGATGAAGAAGGTGTCTGCCCAATGGATGCTCCATTCCCTCACCACTGCGCAGAAACAGGAGCGCGTAGAGGCATGCCAGCAGTTGGTGCAACACTACGAGATCCAGCTGAGTTCTCTGAGCGTCTGGCCACCGTCTACGAGTTAGGGATCTTCCACGAGACTCCATGAAAGAAACGCCAGTCTATGGAGTGGAAGCATTCTAGCACCTCTCCTCCCAAGAAGTCATGGCCGGGACTATCCGTGCGATGGCGACTGCGTTGTGGTATCCCGAAGTGATACTGCTGGTGAACTGGCTCTCTCTCAGTACGACGCTGAACGGTGATCGGCACTGCAGTTCACTGTACCACCCCCGCGATGCATTCAACAACGTGGTAGAAGGGTCCGTGGCGTTCTGCTCCAACACGACTATGCGCGGCTACATGGCAGTCGCCAGACCATTTCCACTGTGCGTGAACTAGCGTTTACCGTGCTGCCAGCAATGATAGAGGTCATGAGGGGAAGCAGTTCACCGCCAATGACGAACTTCGTGCAGTGGTCCACGAGTGGCGCCGGGATGCCCCCAAAGAATGATTGGCGACACAAGTACAGAAGTGGCCAGAGGATTGGGAAAAGCGTATAGATACTGGGGTGGAATACCGGTAATATAATCTGTATTCGTTTTTTCAGCAAACGTTTCCTCTGAATACTAAATAATTGTAGTGACAATCATTTCTTAACGCCCTAAATAGGTCGGTTCTACAGGGTGAGCGAGAAGTCCCTGTACCCTCTTGTGTCGAATGCTAATTGACTTGATTTGTTTTAGCACAAGTACTTAATTAGGAATTAAACGTCCTATACACCGGTATGTTCCCCATCATGCTGTAAACACATTTCCATACGCCTCCCTGTTCTTCTTGAGCTATTTTTGAGCATGTTCAGTATTATAGGTTGAAATGCACCCTCAACAGTATTGCGCATACACATTTCCATACGCCTCCCTGTTCTTCTTGAGCTATTTTTGAGCATGTTCAGTATTATAGGTCGAAATGCACCCTCAACAGCATTGCACAGACACATTTCCATACGCCTCCCTGTTCTTCTTGAGCTATTTTTGAGCATGTTCAGTATTATAGGTCGAAATGCACCCTCAACAGCATTGCGCATACACATTTCCATACGCCTCCCCGTTCTTCTTGAGCTATTTTTGAGCGTGTTCAGTATTATAGGTCGAAATGCACCCTCAACAGCATTGCGCAGTTCTTCGTTTGTAGCGTAACGACGTGCAGACACACGCGCCTTTTTGACTCCTCATAACGAGTTGTCAGGTCTGGTGAGTTCAGTACTTCTTGGTAGCCATTTGGAAGTACCTAGTGTTGCTAATGAACCACGACCCGTCCACCGTCTTGGGAATGATTCATTTAGGAACTCGAGAACTGCAAAAGCGTAGTGAGGAGGCGCTCCTTCTCGCTTTAACCACAAGCGTACTGTGAGGCCCCTTTCCTCAAGCTGAGGTATTAACCATATTTGTAACATGTGTAAATAATTTGGGTCAGTCACAGTCCCTTTAAATAGGTACGGACTAATCAGATGTTGAGATGTCGTCGCTGCCCATATCATTGCGTGAGACGGGTTCCTTTTTAACTCGAATGTGTACTGAGGATTCTCTATGGCCCAAACAAAAGTATTTCTAGCACATGTCCTACGTCAAATGGGACACTCATCTGAAAACAAAACTCGTTTACAAACTTCGGTCGAAAAGGTCTGACTGTAAGGTTTCTCATGTGATCTTGCATTCTCTTCCCCAATATACCGGGTTTCGAAGCATCTTTACGTGTCGTCTTCACAGACACTCCGGCACAAGTTTCTTCTCGTGTCTTCTTCCTTTCACTCCGCGGCCTGTCTTTGACATTGCCGAAAGCATAGGTACATCTTCTCCAATCGAGAAGTGTTTCCTTTCGTGGTGGAGCATTATTAAATCTTTTCTGGTATGCTTCGGTAATCTTCCTCATTTTCTGCCCTGTGTTTTTTCGTTCGTGCACCCACACACTTTTCACAAAGCGCTCCTCAATAGTGTAGCTACGACCGCTCAAGTCTGCCATGGCTAAAATGTAAAACGCAACAGCGACTGCGACTGCTACTGCAAAAACTAGTAAACATGAATTCCAACACATGATAAGAAGTTGCTACCAACCTGCATAATAATATTTTATGCTAAACAAAGATTCATGGCTAAGAGGATTTCTCGCTACTCTGTATATTCCAGTCAACACTTCTTCTATACTGTATACCAGAGCAACTATGTCATAGGGATGGGAAGGATCAATCGGTTCAAACTGATACCGGTACTTTAGTTCAGAGTAACCGATTTTTTTAGGTTTTCTTTGGTCTCGGTTATAAGAGGCGTCTTATTTTTTTTTTACTGATAACCGAGTAAAAAACCGAAATATCAGTTAACCTTAGGAACAGTGCAAATCTTTTTTTTTTGTTTTAAATTAACTTTTTTTAAAGAAGGAGTAATTTTTATTCGTAATATTTGAATTGGAATGAAATATTGCGTTATTACAGAAACTGAGGAAAGCGATCAGAGCTATTTTAATAACAATGCTGACAGAAAAGAGCAACAAACACTTGGCATAGGAATTGATACAGCATTGCTGAGACAATAATGCCCCTGTTGCCGTGCGTCGCGGCTTAAGGTATGCGTGTACGTGCAGTGTGCAAGAGTTGCCCCCACCTGATTTATGCTCTAGTTTCTCGCTCTAGTCGCGAGACATCCGATGAAATGCAGAATATTTTTACGAAGTGACGTAGCAATTAAATACAATGCTTCATTTGCTTAAAAGATTGAAGATTTGTCTTCCATTTCTATGAAATAATAAAAGAGGAAGGAAATTATGATAACAGTAATAAAGTATAAACTTAACAATAATTCATTCATAGCATACAATAAAAGTAGAAAGTAGCTGGTCTGCTGCATGTGTCTACATAACACGGATTCATCCGCTTGTAGCGCTCGTAAGCAGACAAATTAATACAGAAAACAGGTGGCGCAGTGGTTAGCACACTGGACTCGCATTCGGGAGGACGACGGTTCAATCCCGTCTCCGGCCATCCTGATTTAGGTTTTCCGTGATTCCCCTAAATCGCTTCAGGCAAATGCCGGGATGGATCCTTTGAAAGGGCGCGGCCAATTTCCTTCCCCATCCTTCCCTAACCCAAGCTTGCGCTCCGTCTCTAATGACCTCGTTGTCGACGGGACGTTAAACACTAAATCTCCTCCTCCTCCTCCTAATACAGAAAACAGAATTCTTCAATCTCAGTTTTCATCTTTTAATACTCGATGTTTATAATGCTGAAATAGTGTTATGATCCCCGATTACAACACGATGTGTGAACAGAGTTTCAAAAATTTACAATTAGCGGTAGAACACTGGTGAACTTTTGCTGCGTTCAACCACTTGTAACTTTTCGAGAAAAGCACAGAATGGTGGAGGGACTAAGTTTCCATTTATTTGTCTATTCAATTTGATATTTTGATTTTATGTATCTTGAAATAGGGAGATTCAAAATTTTTCAATCTTCGTTCGATTTATATCTTTATTGCAGGAAACAATAGGAATTAAAAACCGAAACTGTTATTTCAGAACCGGTTATTTTGAGCGGTTTTAACTTCCAGTTTTAACTGGCGAGGAGGAAAAAGATATAACCGGAAACCGGTTATTTCAGCGATAATCACCATCCCTACTGGATTAAATATATTCATAGTTGTGAATACGGACAAACATCAGCTGTGTAATGGAATGACGACAATGAAAATTTGTAACAGGCCGGGATCGAACCCGGATTTCCCGCTTATGGCGAGCGGTCGCTATACTATTTGTCTACCCGAACACGACTCGCGTCCAGACCCAAACTTCCATATGTCGTCAACCATGTGTCTACAACCTTTACTGGCACATCCATTATGTATATTCCCCTACAGCAGAGACACTTTTTCTGAAAATTTCTCGCCCAGTATCGGCGGATAAATACGATATTGCAGTGCCTACGTTATTCATATGGTTCAAATGGCTCTGAGCACTATGGGACTTAACATCTGAGGTCATCAGTCCCCAAGACTCAGAACTACTTAAACCTAACTAACGTAAGGACATCACACACATCCATGCTCGAGGCAGGATTCGAGCCAACGACCGTAGCAGCAGCGCTGTTCCGGACTGAAGCGCCTAACAACCGCTCGGCCCTACCTTATTCCGAATTATGATGGATGCATGTCCGAAGGAACTTTGTCTCGTAATTTGTAATAACACAGGCACTGCAATATCGTAACCATCCATACTATGCCGTCGATGAAGCTAGACGTGTTTGTATTCCAGAGCAGCGCGAGGACTCTATTATGGAGCACGAGTGGCTTATTGAGCCGGTGTGAAAGTATCGGTGTGTTCCGCCTATGAGGCCCGCCCCTTCCAAACAGAAGCAGTAACAGCCTGCTGGAGCACGCAGCCACTCGGCAGCCTCTGAGCGCGCGGGCGGCGGCTTTGAGAAGAAATGCCGGCCTCTAAATACCAGCCCACTCTTTAGCGACGGCTCATTGGCCTCGCCGTGAGCCGGCCGACATTATTCGGCACCGTTAGGCCACTGAATGTTGCCGCAGGTGCCTCCCAAGGACGCCACGTTCCTGCAGCCGTGCACCGACACCTGAAGCAATAAACCATCAGTCGCAAGGCACCCGGCGACGCTGAATGCACTCCAGTATTAACGGGCGCCGCTAAACTTCAAAGCGCCTAAGAGACGGTATAACCCAAAGACCTAATCGTAAACTACTGTAATCCATAAGGCTTGGCATTGTTAATCCCGTCTGTAACTACCGACCCGTTTCATTACTGGCATCAGTTTCCAAAATCTTTTAAAAGGTGTTATACTTCAAAGCAGTATAGCACCTGAGCAACAATGATACCCTCAGTTAATTACAGATTGGATTTCAAAAGAATTGCTCACCTAAAAATTTCGCTTACTCGTTCATTCAAACAATTTTGCAAGCATTAAATAATAAGATAGCAGCGATTCGTATTTTCTGTGAGCTAACTGATGCATTTGTGCGAATCACAATATCCTCCTATACAAATTAAGGTTACATGGAATTGGCAATATAACCAATAAATTAACTCTCTCTTTTTTCCAGAGGGTGAGTTAAACTGACGAAAAAACTGCGGACTGTAGTTTTACGAGACACAAAATATTACTCTTTCAGAACAACTGGCTTGCCTTCTTATTTTCGCGAACGTAGAAGTCTGGGATATCTTAAGAGTGCCAATTTTATTCGCAGTGAGCAATCGGACTTCAAGAACTGAACAACAGGCTCTAAGCAGTCATAGCAGTTCGTAATTGTCTCGGTGAGATGGCTGCAATGGCTGCTAAACAGTTACCGCGCAAGCCGATTATTTCCGTTCACACAACAAAATTCATCGACACTTCCACTTGGAAACATTGATACGCACATCCTAACAGATCGAGGGCAGGAGGAGGAAAGGTAACGAAGGAAGTGACAAAAGAAGTATGTCAAACAAAACACGGATATTGCCTTAGAAAGATAACTTGGTTACTAAACTCGTTAAACACTATGACCTTGTGCATTACATACGTGAGTCTTTTCTTTGTCACACATAGCACACTTCATAGCCGAAGTATTACATTTACCCTTAAAAAGACAGTTCTGCTAAAACGAAAAAGGAGAAGAATACTAATATATTATTACAGTATCCAACAAAAAGAACGTAGAAAAATACACTTAATAATTCACCCAATTTAATGAAAGGAGATTCTTCTGACTGGGGAGAAATCAATTACGGAGTTACACAATCTTTGGCCTTCTATTGTTTGTCATATGTTTAAACGACATATATTTAAACGACCTTCTGCCTAATATACAGTAAGCAAGATTAGTTATTTTTGCAAATGAAAATATTTAATGTATCCCTCTAAACGTATTAAAAACTAGAATGCGTGATTTCATTGTGCCTCCGAAAACTAACTGTTCGTGAAGTGGGATACATCACAAAAGCAACAGCGGGAGTGGGTCATGTGCAAATTGAACTATAGGTCATATTTGAGTAAAACTCCCAACTGGAGAAGGATCTGCGTTTCTACCTTTAAGACTGTATTTTATGGTGAAATTTGGCGCAGATATCGTCGTTGGAGAGCAGACAAGCTGGGTGACGGCGGTCCGTCATAATATGTAGTACAACGCGACAATAGAGTTGCACTGGGCAACAAGAATTCGTATTTAAAGAAACTTTGTGTACAGGTTCTACTTGAAAAGTTGCAAATATGCATATAATACCACGCTGGTAGCACGTTATCGACACATCAAACTAATCGCTTCCCGATATAATTAAGCTGCTAAAATACCCACAGATCTTTACAATAAATAGTAATGATTAAGGTACTTTCACAATGAGATTTAATGTGAACATCATTATTCTAAAGTTGCATAGAGTGGCAAAATGGCGATCACACATGTCTCAAGACAAGAGAAGAAGAAATGGGTTACAGAGAAGGACGCCAAGTGTGCCTCGTCTGTTTTACAGTAAATGATGAACGAAACTGTTCAATCAGTTTTAACATACATATATTTTGCCCATCGCAGAGTTTGAATTACTGACGAAATTAATTTGTTGTACCTAGTATTGTAATTAATCTGAACGTATGTACATTCAGCAACAGAAGAAATGGTAAATAATTTTCTTAAAAATGTTAAAGAATGGTTTTCTGAAAATAGTCACGCTCTCAATCTCAAAAAGACAACATATCCAGCTCTGCAGATCTAGAGATATTACGTCATTGATAAATGTAGCACCTGGTGGGGAAGTAATACGTAGGGTGGAAACCTAAAAAAAAATTTTCCAGCTTGATGAGCATTTAAACTGGAGAAAACTCATTTTCAAGAGCCTAAAACAAATTAGCTCAGCCATATTTTCACTTAGAATTATTGCTAATCCTGGGGAGAGACAAATCGGTAAGTTAACATATTTGCCTATTTTCATTCAGTAACGTGATATTGAATAACTTCCTGGGTAGCCCACCTTTAAAGGAGAAAGTTTTCGTTGCCAAAAACGTACTGTAAGATTAATATGTGGTGTTCACCCATGATCATATTGTAGACATCTGTTTAAGGAGTTCGTCATTTAGACTGTTATTCACATTTTGTTTATTTCTTCATGAAGTTAGTTGTACCTATCTACTACAGTTCAAAAGGTACAACGATATACATAATTGCAATACAAAACAAAAGTACCTGGCATTCATTATTGCACATTAAGATTGCCTTTGAAACAAAAAGGAGTGTACAATGCCGCCATCAAAATTTTTGATCACCTACCAAATGACAGAAAATGTGTGACTGCATACTAGTAGTAATGCGGTACGTGTCATACGATACACATCAAAAAAAGTTTTGCATCATCGCGGTTCCGAGAGTTCCGGAACCTATACAGAAAATTAACATGATTTCCGCCATTTTTATTGCTCATGAAAACCACACATTGCATGTTGTACCACCATACACCGAGCCCTAAAGAGGTTATGGTCCAGACTGCTGTAAACACCGGTACCTCTAGTAGCCAGTAGCACGTCCTCTTGCATTGATGCATGTCTGTATTCGTCGTGGCATACTATCCACAAGTTCATCAAGGCACTGTTGGCCCAGACTGTCCCACTCCTCAACGGCAATTCGGCGTAGATCCCTCAGAGTCGTTGGTGGATCACGTCGTTCATAATCAGCCCTTTTCAATCTATCCCAGGCATGATCGATAGGCTTCATGCCTGGAGAACATGCTGGAAACTCTATTCGAGCGATATCGTTATCCCGAAGGAAGTCATTCACGAGATGTGCACAATGGGGGTACGAACTGTCGTCCATGAAGACGAATGCCTCGCCAATATGCTGCTGATATGGTTGCACTATCGGTCGGAGGATGACATTCACGTATCGCATAGCCGTTACGGCGCCTTCCATGGCCACCAGCGGCTTACGGCGGCCCCACGTAATGCTGCCCCAAAACATCAGGGAACGTCCACCTTGCTGCACTCGTTGGACAGAGTGTCTCAGACGTTCAGCTTGACTGGGTTGCCTCCAAACACGTCTCCGACGTTTGTCTGGTTGAAGGCATATGCGACACTCATCGGTGAAGAGAACGTGATGCCAATCCTGAGCGATCCATTTGGAATGTTGTTGGGCCCATCTGTACCGCGCTGCATTGTGTCGTGGCTGCAAAGATGGACCCCGCCACGGACTTGGGAGTGAAGTTGCGCATCGTGTAGCCAATTGCGCACAATTTCAGTCGTAACACGACGTCCTGTGGCTGCACGAAAAGCATTATTTAACATGATGGCGTCTCTGTCAGGGTTCTCCGAGCCATAATCGATAGTTAGCGGTCATCCACTGCAGTAGGAGCCCTTGGGCGGCCTGAGCGAGGCATGTCATCGACAGTTTCTGTCTCTCTGCATCTCCTCCATGTCCGAACAACATCGCTTTGGTACATTCCGAGACCCCTGGACACTTCCCTTGTTGAGAGCACTTCCTGGCACGAAGTAAAAATGCGGACGCTATGGAACCACGGTATTAACCCTCTAGGCATGGTTGAACTGCAGACAACACGAGCAGTGTACCTCCTTCCTCGTGGAATGACTGGAACTGATCGGCTGTCGAACCCCCTCCGTCTAATAGACGCTCCTCATGCATGGTTGTTTACATCTCTGGGCGGGTTTAGAGACATCTCTGAACGGTCAGAGGAACTGTGTCTGTGATACAATAGCCACAGTCAACGCCTGTCTTCAGCAGTCCTGCGAACCGGTGTGATGCAAAACTTTTTTTGATTTGTGTATTTCGTAGGGATTACCATAATTATTAAACTGTGTTCCTTTTATTTTCTACTACAACATTATGAGTAGTTCCAAATATACAAAGTAGACAAAACAACTACATGGTTCTTGGTTCTGTCTATCTCGATTGCTACTAATATTATATTAATGATTTTTTTTGTTTTTATCTGTATACAACCGAATAATTGCAATATTCCGTCTGTCATACGCAATTCGCCAAAATTTAGGGAAGCTTATTTAGTGCAGCTTGTAATTGATAATGGAGGGAAGTGTACGTTGGGAAGAGGGGAATGGGGATTGAGGGGATAAAAATTGTAGATACAGACCAACAGTCGAATACAATAGCACATTGTATAGCAGTTACAGACTAAGCGGTTCACACAGGATAGAACAGCTTGGACAACTGCTTCAGACTAGTCTTCGGGCTCAAGACCGTAACAACATATTGTGCCACGCGACTTATAAGGTACAGGCCCCAGCATTTTCTTGCTCAGTAATCTTAAAACCTGCACTGAAGGCTTTCAATCGTGTGCATATTGTCTTGCTGTTCAAGCTATACTTCTGTATACACCAATAAGAAATCTCGCCAGCACACAAACTACGCACATACCTTTCAGCGATGTTATTATATTTGTTTTGTGCTGTTTTAAAACAGAAGAAAATGTTCATGTGGTGTCTAAGGTCAAATATCTCGTTCCCCGACATTCTGAACTGAAATAAGTCACCGTCGGCATGATGAACTCATGTGTATGTGAGTGTGCGAGTGTGTGTGTGTTTCGTTACTGGTACTTTTGTGGATCCTTTGCACGGTCTGAGATTCTCATCATTTTTGGAGGTTAGTAACCCTCCAGTACCCGCCACTCAATTTTAATTTTTTTTGTGGTGGGGGTGAAGGGAGGGGGGAGGAAGTAAAACGTGTACATCGCTTAGATATTTATTAATTGAGCTGTACGTCTTTATATTCTAGTTTCGTTCGCTCTGTTGCTGCTTTCCTCAGTTCCGTTTCGCCACCAACACAAAAGGCGCATGAGGAGAAATCTACTCATATAATAAGCTACAGATATTCTAGAACATTTTTCTTTTCAATAACACCAGTCGTTGAGCATATGTCTTATGAGCAGAAGTAATGAAGAGTGTGTCTAATATGACATGTTAATATTAATAATTATATCTGCTACTCGATCACACTAACGACAACAGTCATAGAACGATGTGACACCATCGTGTTTTCCTTTCTGAAGCGATCATGGATCAAAATACTGAAGGTCGACAGTAAGTTTAGAACTACCAGCCAACTATTGCCATCGGCAATGACTGATAAGTTATGCAACATCGCGGATCATGTTTAAAGACTGGAGAAGCTACGCTGAAAATTTTCATTTGCTCTGCTTTTAAATAGGATACTTTCAGTGGAGAACGTTTTACTGCTTATTTCTGCCGGCTGTGGAAGGACATCATTCACCACCCGTTGCAATGACACAGAAATAGTAATTACTGTGATAGGTGCCCAATGGATACCACCTGTTACATTTCATTTATGACGCTGGTTTACATCTTGCAGGTCACATGCACATTCTAACAGCAATGATAATGGTGAACTGTCGAAATGCTGGATCTCGAATGGCAAAATTTCCTGAAAACTACTATTTCAAATTTGATTTATAAGGGGCAGTTAAATCAAAACGTATACACATGGAAAAAGTAAGTAAACTGTTTGTTATTTCAAAAGCAATCTTCATAATAATGTTAATACCAACTGTTAATACATTACTCCCAGTTTGAGACAGGACGGTCAATGCCTTCATGGATCTGTGATAGTAACCGTGAGGGCGCCTCTTCTTCCTAATCAAATCGACAGCGACGAGTGTCATTCTTCAGGGCTCCAAACATAAGGAAATCACATGTGCAAAGATCGGGACTGCATGGAAGACGTTTAAGGGTTTCTTAGCTACAATAAACATGTGAGCGGCTCAACATGTTGCCGAGGTTGTTTCGACTAAGTTACAGAAATTTCGCTGGGAAGCCGTTACATATTTTCCACGAAGTCTCGAACCCTCCCCATACGATTTTCATATTTTTGTAGCTCTGAAGGAAGATCTTCGAGGCCTTCGATTTGCTTAGGACGAAGAGATGCATGCCTGGGTACAATCATGGTTCCGTAGGTAACCGCAAACATTTTTGCGTGAAGGCAATGATCGTCTTGTCACACAGTGGCATAAAAGCTACTTCTTTATTCATCTGTCTCGTTTTCATTTGGCTTTCCCTTAATACATACTGGTAAGCTTTACATGGCCGGCCGCGGTGGCCGAGTGGTTCTAGAGCCATTTTTGATTAAAGCGGAAGCTTACCAAAAATGGTCCAGATGACTCTGAGCACTATGGGACTTAACATCTGAGGTCATCAGTCGCCTAGAACTTAAAACTACTTAAACCTAACTAACCTAAGGACATCACACACATCCATGCCCGAGTCAGGATTCGAACCTGCGACCGTAGCGGTCTCACGGTTCCAGACTGACGCGCCTAGAACCACACGGTCACACCGGCAGGCCCGCTTTAATTGGCAGTGGAAAATACGCTGGCTGCTCTGTAGTGTCTTGCGGGTCAGCCTACTTGTGAATTTCAGGCGTTGTATGCGAGTGCCAAGAAATATACATGACCGTAGTTTTGCCTCGCATAAAACTACACTGACGGAAAAAAAACCACAGCACCAAAAAATATTTGATGTAGAGTGATGAAATTTCAGGAATACGTTTCTCTATGCAACATATTTAAGTGATTAACATTAAAAAATTACAGTTTAATGTAAGCGCGAGTTAAGTCCTTGCAGCTGGAAATCGCTGGCACATGAATAACCAGTGTAACCGTCAAAATGTTGAATGAAAGCATGCAAACCTGCATGAATTGTGTTCTACAGTTGCCGGACGTCAGTTTGTGGGATTAAGTTTCGCGCCTGTGGCCCCTCGTCGGTCAATATAGGAGGGCCAATACATGACGCAGGAGCTGTCATCCGATGGTGTCCCATATGTACTCGACTGGAGACGGATCTGATGAACAAGCAGGTGAAGACAACATTCTGACACCCTGTAGAGCATATTGGGTTATAACAGCGGTATTCATGCGAGCGTTACCCTATTAGAAAACACCTCCTGGAAAGCTGTTCTTGAATGGCAGCACAACAGGTCGAATCACCAGACCGACGTACAAATTTGTAGTTAGGGTGCGTGGGATAACCACGAGCGTGCTCCAGCTGCCATACGAAATCCCATCCCAGACCACAACTCCAGGTGTAGGTCCAGTGCGTCAGACTAGTTGGTTTCAGGCCCTCCTTCTAACCAACGCACGGCCATCATTGTCATCGATGCAGAACCAGATTTCATCAGAAAACATAACTGACCTCTACCCTGCCGTCCATTGAGCTTTCACTTGACACCACTAAAGTCGCAAGTGGTGGTTGTCTGGGGTCAGAGCCACGCACGCTTCAGGGCATCTGGCTCGGAGCTGTCCCTGAAGTAACAAATTTGTAACAGTTCGGTGTGTCACTGTGGTACCAAGTGCTGCTCAAATTCCTGGTACAGATGCAGTACTATGCACCAGAGTCATACGTGGCCGTCTGGAACCCGATCTTCTTGCGACCGTAAATTCTCCTGACCACAGCTGCCAGCAACAATATACAGTGGCTACCTTACTGCCAAGTGTTTCGGCAATATCTAGCTTCTCGCAGCCATCGCTCAAACTCAGTGAGATGTTGATAATAGCATGTTACTCTCCTTAGAGGGATTCTTGACTAACATCAAGTGCCGGCCGCTGTGGCCGAGCGGTTCTAGGCGCTTCAGTCAGGAACCGAACTGCTGCTACGGTCGCAGGTTCGAATCCTGCCTCGGGCATGGATGTGTGTGACGTCGTTAGGTTAGTTAGTTTTACGTAGTTCTACGTCTAGGGGACTGATAACCTCCGATGTTGAGTCCCATAGTGCTTAGAGCCGTCTGCACCATTTTTTTGAACTAACATCAATTCACCATGTCCAGTCTAAAAGATAACTAATGCTCACGACCGTTACAGCGTATATTTAAAGTAAACCTGACTCGCATCCTCATAGTGGCGTTACTAGAGCCACTCTTGTACGACTAGCACGAAATTTGAATAGATATCATCTTTCAGATGTAGAAATGCGCCTACAAACTTTCGTTTATGTCGCACAATTTCTGGTTTGTTTTTATTTCTATTTCTTTTTTTTCGCCAGTGTATTTAGGCATCGACGTACACCATATAACTGATGAAGATAGATGAGCCTAAGGGTGAATATCACAAGTCAATGTACTGGCGAAAAAATACTCATTTATGTGTTCCTTATTGGTACTCTAGTTATTTATTCGTGTGACTGACGTCCCATTGTAAGAAGTTTCATTTTAGATGGTTGGGTGTCATGTGTACAAAGTGGATCTCTTTAGTGTAAGTGACTGTCAAATTTTGTAGCGACTAATGTGTCGTGTTCATATTGTTGATGATGATGGCAGAGAAGGGAGAGGGAGAAACACAGAATGAAAGAAAGTAAGATTTGGGTGCACCGTCCCGCGGACGAGAAGGCCATCGTTGTCGGAAAACGAGCTTGGATTCGAAAAGAATGAATAAGAGAAATGTGCCATATCCTGTTCACGGGAACCAACCAGGTATTTACCAGAAAAGAAGAACAATTCTAAACATTATAAACAGCCTGAGTTTCGGAGCCAGCTGCTTTTGCATGAGAGGCCCGTGCCCAGTGTCTTGACCATTTCACAACCTCACTCGAACCGCTCTCGAATGGCTGCAGTAGGGAGCGCCTCGCTCTACGAGACGCAACTGACAGCTTTGAAATTCAACTCAGACATTGATACATGCGTCACCAATTCCCGTTCTCCTGCCAGACAAATCCTCTATCTACGAAAGTTTCTTCCACCCGTTGCATATGAAGAGGGTTCCATCAGCTGCTGTCCCACCACGTAAGCATGTCGGCGTCCGCTGTTATGGTAGCAAGATTTTATTTAGTCGAGGAGAGGGGTTTCAGCATTCGTCCGCTATGCCAATACTACACCACAGCTTCATTAGTCATCACTTTGTTCCTACAGGACATCCCACACTACAAAAGCTATCACGAAGAGTTCTCACTGCACTAAAGACGCAGATAATCAGAACTTGTACAGTAATTCTGACTTCTTTTTTCCGAACAAGTTTAATCCCGATCAAAGTGTTCCGTATCATTGGCGTGTACGACAGAGGACATTTAAAGGCTTATTTCATAGCTTTCCTTCATTTCATCAGCCAAGGACTGGGAAGTGAAATACATACAAAAAAAAAAGCATGGGTGATAATGCCAGAAAATCAACGGTCGGTTGTGAGGTCAGCAGAATAGACAAAACTGACGCAACAATATCTGTTGTTGGCACTCTAGAAAATAATAGTTATTGTGGATATGGGTGGTTTGATAATAAGGCCGCAGTAAAACATAAGAAACAGAAAGAAACGTTCAAGGTAGTCCTCGCTCTCAGTAAGAAGACATACAGGGTGTCATGGCAGACGATTAGTAGCCAATTGAGAGCGCTGTGTTTCTGACTTTTCCTTCAGTGTTACTGGACGTAGGAGCAAAAAGATGTAGGGGTTTTATTTCATCTGTTTTCGTTAGAGAAGAGCGCACTATTTTCATAAATTACACAGTTTTTTTAATAATTTTATTGTACCACTGCTAGTGTCGGGCCTGATTCTATCGTCAGGTGGTAGCACTGACTTCTTTGCAAAACTCTGGGCACTTTGTTATATTTTAGGAAACAAATGTTAAACTTTCAAAGAAGTCAACGCTACCAACTGACGATAGGCTCAGGCCAGAAACTAGTTATGCCACAATAAAATCATTTAAAAGAGAACTTGTGGCTACTAGCAGTATTTTCTATAGTGTA